>NW_027457339.1:0-110000 GCF_040206685.1 Ascaphus truei
CACACACACACACACACACACACACACACACACACACACACACACACACACACACACACACACACACACACACACACACACACACACACACACACACACACACACACACACACACACACCTTGGTGCTGTCTGGTGGCTCTGCAGTTGCAATGCCGGGCAGGCTGCAGCCCCATTGGATGGGAGCGGTCACGTGACCGCTCCTCTGCTTCCCCTCAGAGGTTTTTTTTTTTTTTTTTAAATGAGCTAGCAGCCCTTGTTTCCTGCTGCTGGCGGCCCTGATCGCGGCGCCCTGATCTCGGCGCCCCTCTAGCCAAGCCGCGGCGCACCAGGGCGCCGCGGCGCACAGTTTGGGAAACACTGCTGTACCTGATTCGGCAGTCTGTGGTAGCAGACGTGAAGGTTTTGATAGCTGTGAAGCGTGGCCCCAGAGCAGGTTGAGGATTAGAGGATTAGGTGTTGCAAAAGCAAAGCGTGAGGGGTGGGACAGTGTGGAAGTATTAGGGCATTGGTGTTGGACGCAGGCCAATGAGAGGTGTGCGGGGGCGGGCATTGGACGCAGGCCAATGACAGTCAGTGAGGGGTGGGACGCAGGCCAATGAGAGGTGTGCGGGGGCGGGCATTGGACGCAGGCCAATGAGAGTAAGTGAGGGGTGGGACGCAGGCCAATGAGAGGTGTGCGGGGGCGGGCATTGGACGCAGGCCAATGAGAGTCAGTGAGGGGTGGGACAGTGTGGCATTGGTGTTGGACGTAGGCCAATGAGAGGTGTGCGGGGGCGGGCATGGCCTGAGCAGGAGTGACAGGCCCAAGGTCCAATGCGATTGACCCTTGGGACGCAGACATACAGTGATTTCACAAATATATAGTAGATATATATATATATACATACATATACATATACACACATAATATTATTATTATTTTTATTATGTTCACCAAAATGTATTCCATCTCTTAACAGTGGTACATTACTATTTTCCCCCTAACTCCATATACTGTATATATATGTAGGTATGTATATCTGAAAAGTGATAATACTCATTAGCAGATGCCTGAACAGGGAAACATGCATAAAATAGCCATCCAATTGTTCAGAGCTGTCAGAAGGAGGTTATCTGTAGAGATAGAAATTTGGGATAGAACGTGCTGTGCTTGGGAACACAGAGCTTTTCCTACATAGGGCTCTATGTCTTATGTAGATACACAGACCTCAGCTCCATTAGGCCACGTCCATGCTGATCACGCGCAAGCTGCGCGATGAAGCACATTGGGTGAATGGGATTGTGTATAGTGCGCACGTGAACATCGGGAAGAGCGAAGCTACATGGGAGGGAGGGCAGGGGTTAAAGGGCAGGGGGAAGGAGGGCAGGGGTCAAAGGGCAGGGGGAGGGACGGCAGGGGGAAAAGTGCAGGGGGAGGGAGGGCAGGGGGCAGGGGGCAAGGGCAGGGGGCAAAGGGCATTGGGAGGGAGGGCATGGGGCAAAGGGCATTGGGAGGGAGGGCAGGGGGAGGGAGGGAAGGGGGGTCAAAGGGCAGGGGGAGGGAGGGCAGGGGGGGAAAAGGGGAGGGAGGGCAGGGGGGCAAAGGGCAGGGGGAGGGAGGGCGGGGGGGGCAAAGGGCAGGGGGAGGGAGGGCAGGGGGGGCAAAGGGCAGGGGGAGGGAGGGCAGGGGGGCAAAGGGGAGGGAGGGCAGGGGGGGTAAAGGGCAGGGGGGCAGGGAGGGCAGGGGGGCAGGGAGGGCAGGGGGGGCAAAGGGCAGGGGGAGTCAGGGACGCATTAAATAAGCCATTTCCCTGCGTGTACTCACCTTGCACACGGCCGCGCTCCTCTTCCCCTGGATACCGGCCGCCCTGCTCCGGCTCCTCCGCGGAGAGGCTGAGACGCTCCGGTGAGGAGGTGCTGGGCCTCTCGCGGGGAGAGGCGGAGACAGCCGGAGGAGCGGCCTGTGTGAGGGGAGAACCGCGTGCTCTGTGTGTGTGTGTGGGGGGGTCAGAGAGAGCGCTGGGTGAGGGGAGAGCCGCGTGCTCTGTGTGTGTGGGGGCGGGGGGAGAGCGCCGGGTGAGGGAAGAGCCGCGTGCTCTGTGTGGGGGGGGGGGGGTGAGGGAGAGCGCCGGGTGAGGGAAGAGCCGCGTGCTCTGTGTGTGTGTGGGGGGGGGGGGGGGTGAGGGAGAGCGCCGGGTGAGAGGAGAGCCGCGTGCTCTGTGTGTGTGGGGGGGTGAAGGAGAGCGCCGGGTGAGGGGAGAGCCGCGTGCTCTGTGTGTGTGGGGGGGGGGGGGGGTGAGGGAGAGCGCCGGGTGAGGGGAGAGTCACGTGCTCTGTGTGTGGGGGGGGGGGGGTGAGGGAGAGCGCCGGGTGAGCGGAGAGCCGCGTGCTCTGTGTGGGGGGGAGGGTGAGGGAGAGCGCCGGATGAGGGGAGAGCTCCCCCGCTGACAGGGGGGGGGGAGGAAAAAGCGCGGGAATCCGGGAGACCCGGGGAGAGGAGGAGGTGAATGTGATGGCAGGGGGGGAGAGGAGAGAGAGGTGTGGTGGGGTGTGTGTGTGTGTGTGTTTTGCCTTGTGTGTGTGTGTGTGGCCTGTGTTTTGGCCCGTCACTCCGCCTCAGGCCAATGAGAGGTGTGCGGGGGCGGGCGGCCCAAGGGACCAATGAGATTGCCGCTAGGGACACAGGCCATGCAGACATACAGTGCTTTCACAAATATATAGTATATATATATATACATACATATACATATACACACATAATATTATTATTATTTTTATTATGTTCACCAAAATGTATTCCATCTCTTAACAGTGGTACATTACTATTTTCCCCCTAACTCCATATACTGTATATATATGTAGGTATGTATATCTGAAAAGTGATAATACTCATTAGCAGATGCCTGAACAAGGAAACATGCATAAAATAGCCATCCAATTGTTCAGAGCTGTCAGAAGGAGGTTATCTGTAGAGATAGAAATTTGGGATAGAACGTGCTGTGCTTGGGAACACAGAGCTTTTCCTACATAGGGCTCTATGTCTTATGTAGATACACAGACCTCAGCTCCATTAGGCCACGTCCATGCTGATCGCGCGCAAGCTGCGCGATGAAGCACATTGGGTGAATGGGATTGTGTATAGTGCGCACGTGAACATCGGGAAGAGCGAAGCTACAGGAGACAAAATTATCTGTCTTTGTAGCGCGACGGCCAGGTCACGTGAGTGGTTCGCCCAATGAGGGCAAACCAGCTCCGTGATGTCACAGCCACGCCCCCCGATATGCCACGGGAACGCTCATGCACCAACCATGTACGCGGCCTTATGTAGAGCAGAGCTGCGGCACATGTAACAACAGTTTCTAACGTGATTCGAAATGTTACACGTATGCCACTTACAACAGTCACATACAGGAGCTCCCAAAGTCGCTACTCACAATGCTTTACATCCACTGCATCAAGGCATTGTGGGACGTTACTTTGGGAGCTCCCGCAGTGAGTGACAGCTATACCCCCCCCCCCCATGCTGCCTGCACACACTTAGGTGCAATTTGGGGCCTTATGAAGCGTGTGTTCCCCCCATGAGCTCAGGACACTATCCTGGGATTGGTCACAGTTGGGTTAGCGATAGTCTGAGGCGTAGGCAATGAGATTGATTAATTAGGGGTTCACAGAACAAATATTTTCTAGCAGGAGGTGCACAGGAAAAAAGGTTGGGAACCACTGAACTAGGATACCAATTGTATAAATGCTTTGATTGGCATCAGGATTATCTATACTGCAGTCCAAATTAAAACAATAAAGACCAGTAAACTTTGGACAGTCTTAATGTTTTTCAAGTACATCAATACAGTGTCCTTAGAAAGGTGAATACTGTATAAACAATTATACTTGGGCGAGCATTGGACTGGTTTTCCATTGGAAGTGATATCTTTCTAGCCTTGGGCAATTTATGTCACTGTATAAAATTACATGCAGTTTAATAAAGCAATTTTCTTTTTATGCTTTTATTGAAATGATCATTTCATTTATGGGCCTAGTGGAGAAACATATCCTAATAAACCAGTTATATTGAGCTAGAAAAGCACATAGGAAAGGGGAAAGAAGGACACTGTGCTAAGATGTTCAGTTAACAGAAAGCTCTAACAACCATATGCACCTGATTACCTTTACCATATCGGCAAAATATAGCAGGTTCCAACATGCAAAACTGGTGCACAAAACGCCGACAGATTCATCTAAGAAATAAAATCTACTCTCAGATGGATTTTGTTTCTTTCATGTTTGTTTTGAGCCAGGAAAATGTTGATACGTGCACCATTTACTCTGCATATTAATTAGAATATCATGTACATGGTATTTATTATTTTTAAGGTTCCCTAATTGAGACCTCACAGTGAATATATCAAACACTGGCATCTGCTTCGTATCTCCCCACCACTAATGCTTCGCGGGTTACTTCCCCAACTTGCTTTAAAAACTCATGCAAAAAAAAAAGAAACTGCACCAGATGTATCACACAAAAAATAGAAAGCAGTGGGATTTTTTTAATACTGTAAAACTGATTTTTTTTCCTGCATGGGTTTCGCCTCCGTTCTGCTGCCCAGAAACTGTAATATATAATAGTTTGCGCTGGTGAGCATCCGTCAATTCAAACACACGCCATGCCGGAATGTAAGAAGACATCCTGCCGGTAAAACCAGTTACATAGACAACCTCAAAGCCTCAGGGACCACCAAAGGATTGATCAGGACTGGCCTGGGCGGGGCCCAGTACAAACTGTGCGTCAGGGCCTCTTTACGCCTACCTGTGGGGCTAGGTGGGGGGTCCTCACACAAAAGTCGGGCCCGACTTTTGTTATCATCGCCAGGCAGACTCCTGTCACCACCGCTGCAACCTCTCCACAGGTGGGGTCGAACCGATGGCATCAGTATCAAGCTGGACTAGGGAATGATCTTCCCTGTTACTGTAAGGCTAAATGTGGGCCACAGAGAGATCGATTATTCTTCTCCGGGTCATTTCAGCATCGCTATGTACAGTAGCATAAATTTAGTGTCAAGTAGAGCACAGAATCTAAGTATGGTGCTTTAACAAACTGTTTCCTTCTCTAGTCCCCTTAGAGCAGACTGTATCTGGGGTTTTGACTTTATGCTAGTGATTTCATTAAGCTATCGTTACTTGTGATGCTGTCGGGACAGGAGGGGCTGTTTATAGGTATTTAGAAGTGCAGAGAAACTAGAGGTGTAAGCCCAATACTTGGAGTTCTAATGCAGCCTCTCAAAGTTTACCTTAGGCCACTGCAAATCAGTGCAAAATGTTTGTGCTTTCCCATATCCTATGTTAGGATATACAGTGTACGTGGGATATATGTGTATCCGATCAAATTGAAGGAGACTTTGAAATCCACCGAGTCAGAGGCGTCTTCTGTCGTAGTCGTCCTCCCATTCGGCTTCAGCTCCCGGCACTTTCAGAATGTAGGTTAGGTCTCACATGATGTTGGGTAATGATCCGCATTGCAGCAGGAGCACTTTGCTCCATCCGCTTGCATCCAACCTTGTGCAGCAGCCACAGTCGGATTTAATGCTGCTTTCAGGTATGGTTTAACAATTGCTTCTCCCAATGGTTTTCTTACAGCAGCTCTCAGTCAGGAAGGTGCCGCTGCCCTGGAGACCTCATCGCTCTTGTGAGGCACCAAACAGAAGAGGCCGTTAATCAAGGCGCCTGTGGCTTCACTTCCAAATAACATCACTTGGTGGAACCTGGTAGTATCGCATTGAAACAGCAATCCTGCTTTCTTTTTTTAAGGTGAATTGTGCTCATTTCAGCCCCCTGCTCCTCGAGATGCTTCCCTCCATAGGGAGTGCCGGTAGCTGGGCTGCATGTGGCAAACAACATGGTGGCCAATCGTGATGTCATCCCTTGCGGTTTACTATTGGTCTGCGCAGGCCCCTCCTTGGTTATGTGCCGCCCTTAGGCAAGCACTGTTAAAAATGTCCCACCCCCCCCCCCCCCCACCCCACATCAGTTGCCAAGGCAAAATATAGTCAAAATAATCATATTTATTAGACAGGGATACCAAATTAATACCAATAAGAAGAACAATATTAAAATCAAAAGCAATATAAAGAAATAAATGTAATTCTGCGTTTTAGAGAAATAGAAACCTACGATTTAACAGAAAAGTGCCAACAATCTCCGCGTGCGACAAATCCCATACTTTTTTTTACTAAGAATTGGACAAAAAAGAAAGATGGAGAAGAAAAAGCAGTAGTAGTTATCAGGTAGCGGTTATCCACATACAGCATAAGGCAGTACATACAGATATGAAAAGATAATTTTAATTATGAGTAAAGGGACAACTCCAAAACATCCCTCCTGGGGCAAGTTAGATTAACTTTAGACTCAACTGTTTTTTCTTAAGGGGGGAAAAATACATCATAAAACCAGACTTATTGTGCACATACTGTAAGTAAAATGACTGGACTTTATAAAAGGAGAAAAAAGCGGAATAAGTGGTCTCCCCCTGCATGCAGAGTGACATCCCGAGAGCATGGGCACTGCTACCACCCCAGGCACTCATACCGTTACCTGTTGGAGTATGCTACACCTGTGTCAGGTCAGGCCCCATCCCTGTTCTACCCTTGGAGGTGAACCAGGGTTCCCAAACCAAGGTGAATTGGCAGGACCTCTCTCTCAGAAATGCTGGGATGCTCTCCAGAACCAAAACGTGCCAGACACCGCACTTCGTTGTGTTAAAGCCAGGTGCCAGTTGTTTGTTCCTGAAAGCCGCAATACTACATCTGACTGCGGGTATTTGGGAACATCGAGAGGAGGGATGCAAAGCAAGGGATGTCCAAAGATTCAAGAGAAGTGAAGACTTGTCTCCATGCTGGGCCCCCTGTGAAAGACCCATTCTGACTGCCATCCCTAAAACCAGCAGAGGATATGGTGTTATTGATGGAGTGCAAACACGCTGGGGTTAAATACCATTCGAATAACAATGTGTATGCAATTACAGTGCATATCGAGCTCCTGCCTCACAAATGACCACCATTCTCCTAGCTCTTCCTCCCAGTTTGACTTGTACACACATTTAGTATTTGTGTCAATATTCAATTATAGTCAGTAAATAATGGAAATCAAACCTTTATCTAGGTATCTGAAATTGAATAGTGATTCAAAATAGATTGTGGTCGAAGGGTTCAAAACTGAATGAGCCTTCATAACAAAGTGTTTTAATTTCAGATATCTAAATATTTCAGAGGAAGGCACATGTTTGTTCTCCTGAAGGTCCGCAAATTGTTTAATATTGATAACAGAAATGAAAATCAAGTCTCTAATTCTGGAATAATCTCTAGACAACAAAGGTTGAGCCAGACATCCCAGGCCCAAACTCAGGGTAGAATAATACTGGAGTTCTTGGTGCAGAGACAGCGCCGGGGGGAGTACGTGACCTAGTTAGACGTAGTACAAAATTAACGTTAGCTGGAGAACATTCAGTGTTCTCAATATCCACCCAACCCCTAGAGTTCTTCATAGCATTCCACAATAATATTTGACCTAGCTGGGAGACATGATAATATTTCAAGAGATTACGTAGGGCCAGACCCCCAGCTCAGTTGGCCTTTGCAGACTGATCTTTGTCCCTGGGACACCTATGCCACCTCCCCACTGTTAAGGCCCTTTGCACTGTGAGAAATGAACTTAAGCGACGACACGTTATTGGACAGTAACAGTTAACCCGAGGATGGCAGAGCACCCACGTCCTAATGATGCCTAATTAAATGCTTTGATAGAGAGAAAAAACTCAAGAGGAGGAACTTAAAGAAAAACAAAATTTTTCAAAGAAATGGAACATAATAATTAGACTAAGGATATTAAAAACAGAAAGAAAACAAAAAAAAAGAACCTGGGAATATAGTTCAACCTAGGATTAGATTTACCATGCCAACTAATGAAACCGGCATGAAAAATTCTGACTCTAACACCCCCCCTAGAAAAGTCATCACCCAAGGCCGTGTCCATGCAGCTTGCGCATGCGTGAGAGAGCTGCGCGATGAATCACATTAGGGTAATGTGATAGTGTATTGTATGATCGCACTTGCACGTAAGCGTTGGCCGGAGAGCTGCTTGCGGAGACAAACGTCAATGTGGGCGAACCAGCTGTGACATCAGGCCACACCTCCCGAAAAGCCCCCAACATGCCTCCCTGTCCCGTCTACTTACAGGACAAGAATCGCCCCAGCTACATGCGAGCGTGACGCCACGGTGCTCAGTCGCCCGCGCAGGTAGCATGGACGCGGCCTACGGGAATCATCAAGGTGACACTGGAGAACATAGCTTGGATGGTGATTAGTTCCCAATGTTTGCAGAAATGTTCTAATAAGGGTATCTTGAATCTCTTGAAGGGTCTGTAAACTTGAATCAGGACTAACCCCAATGTTATAACAAAGAGAGCACATCTAGGAGAAATGTTACATACAAATGAAAAAATACCACTTGTGGTGGATTTGCATTTTTCAGACAGGTCTGCAGCTCTGTTTTCCCCCGTTATTGCCTAAAAATAAGCATATTTTAACTGTGGATGAAGACAAGAATCAATATGCACCCATCTACTGGAGGAGCCAGTCGATGGGGGTAAAAACACAAACACCTGCTAAGGTACAGTATGCGAGACAGATTTGCTAGCGCGAAATTGGTTATAACATAATACAGGTTAATTTAAATAGCTGAGATAAGTGGCCCACAAGACAAGGATGCTTAGCAGGAGATAACATCCATTGCCAGGAATGACAGCTTAATAGTATGGATCCCACCTAGCCTTATTACCGTGAATCCTCTCAAAATTAGCATTAACCACTGTACTGGAAAACCTGTAAATTAAGAATAAGCAGTGATTGTTCTTTTTTTTTTAACGTTAAGCTTAGCAGGCACACACTTACTGAACGTAGTGAGCCCAGCCATCTATGTAACACACTTTCACAGAATCATTAACCTTTTGTTAAGTCAATAAAGACAAAACTGTAGAGGAACCTTTAAACATAAATCCACACGAGATTATTAAACCGAAGTGGACCTCAAAAAGTGTTTTCCTGTAACAAGTAACTGTAGAAAAACAATAAAAGTAAAAATATCTGTAACCCTTCCTGTCCGGATATAGGCAGATTACATTGGTGTGTTATGTACGGTACCCCACATGAGTTGACCTGACTCAGGGGCTGGATTCAGGCGGCTGGGAGATGAGGTAGGAAGGATGTGGAATAATGGGTGCCAGGAACGTTTGTCATACAAAAATCTTTTATTCAGGTCCCCAGACACAGGGTCCGCGCACCACACTTTATACAACATTGTAATGTCTCTTTATTTCTTGATTATGTAGCACTGCTTACCCCCTCCCGCCCCCCCTCTGGGAGATCTTGCCCTTGCTACAGGTGTATGTTGGTGCAAGTACCTGTTGGTATCCAGGAGATGCTTAGGTTCCGCGATATACAGTATGGGGATACAGGACAGGCTTTAGGTGTGACTTCATGGTTCTTTCTCTTGTGATGCGAGCGCCTCCATCTACCACAGGCTCCAGGGGTGCTGGAGGCAGTCCCCATGATAGAACCCTTTAATTATCTCTGCAAGTAACTGCATCCCCAGGCCAGAGTATATTGAAAGAGTCTTTATTGCATCCACTGCAGGCAGTACATACACACAGTGAATACTCTATTGGATCCCATGCCCCTGGATGGTCTCTGTCTTAGATTTGTCCTTAGGCCTTATCACTGTCCCCTAGTGGGACGGTTCGTATAATCCCACCCCGCAGGGTGAGACAGCACACTCCCTTTACTTGTGCTCTCTCTGCTGGCAGACTAGAACGCTCTAAATTTAGGTGTGCCTCTTCCTTAGTGCAGAAGGGGAGGGCACAAGGTCTGCACCCGGATTGGGCAACATACAGACCCTGTCACACCTCCACTCCTGCACTAAAAGAAGCTGCAGAGGGTGGTAGGGTGGTGGGGGGTGGGGTAACCCCAAGATGGGCCTGACACTGCCTGCACCAACCAGGACTTACATGCCAAGGAGGGCAGACGTATAACCAGAACCAGCCATGGCTATAATTGTTATCGATACTTTATGCGCTTCCATGAATGCCCAGGCGTAACACTCAGAGGGAGGTATTGCGTAACTGTTCCGAGACCCAGCCCTCCTATGTATTATCTTGGCAATACTAGGTCCACTGGGGCTCTTAGCGAGTCCGATATAAGTGACCCCAATACCTTTTGTAGGTGTGGGAACTGCCACTCCCTGCAGCCGGAGAAGAATTAATGCAGATCCATGGTTAAAGATGATACTTAGGAGTCCTCATTACTGTGGCCCTCTGTGCATGCCATTCTCATACTTTGCTTTATATTGGCCTCCCATAATCTTCTTATGGGATCCAAACTTAAAGGTTCTTTCCCTATCTATAAACATATTAAACAGGGGACCTTGTCTGTACTATTACTCTATAAACATTACTTATCCACTCTTCCCAAGGCTCCTCTACTATTGTCCTCCTGGAACCTACCTTTCTCGAACTTCCCCATCCCCTTATATACTCTCCGTGATGTCATGATTCCATGGCATCACAGGGTGGAGGCCAGTGCACACTAACCATACTAGTAACCCTTTAGAGGGGGGTTACACATCTTTAATGTTGCTAAAAAAAACCATTGATTAACGAACACCCAAAAAGTAGAGGAGACAGAGAATGGGGAAACACACCTGTTCTGTAGCAAGAGAATATTGCTACGGAGATAGGCACTTGCCTTCAACATCAAAAGAAAAAAGATAGTACATTTGAACCCTGGATGTAACAAAACTTAATGTGTATCCAAAGGCTGGCAAAGCCAGTTGAGAAGGGAAAAAAAATGCATTGCAACCATGATATGGTAATACACATATGAAAATACATCATCAGCCAACAGTATATATGATATTAGTATAATCAAGTGTTCATAAGAAGGAGTCACTTATGCTCAACAGAAAACTACCTGCGACGAAGTCCCTCACACCGATGATGCAGGTAAGGGTTTGGGCCTCACTGCCATCTGACAAACCGAGCTCGACCACAGAAGTGATCCTGTGTGGAATCTCTGCCAGAGGATCACTTTAGACACTCTTCAACAGTTAAGCCCCATCTCAAAACTCACCCTTAACTATGGGGTGGTCCACTTTGCTGGCCCCGAGATATAACCTGCAGGATGACTCACCGCACTCGCCATATCAAAGCGCAGTCCCACTCGCTCTAGGAACTGGACGCCTCAGCAGAATTGTTATTACAGACTTATGGACCTTCACTCATCACAAAGAGCTTTAAGAGGAATCCCTTATACTTAATATTGTTTTTCGGAGAGTTTCGGTGACCGCCTTGAGGCTCCTGTGTCTTTGAAGGGAGATAGGGGAACAGCTCATGGAAGAGCTGCAGTCTTGCCCCTTTAAACGCTATCACTAACCGATTCCTGGCTGCAACCATAATGCCTACTTCAGCTTTAAAGTAATACAAGCATAGGAAGGCATTCCTTGGTTTATCTGGTTTAAGTGCTCCGGCACTCAGAGCCCGGTGGACCCTGTCCAGGAGCAACTGTGGACCTGGCGCATCTGGGCATAGCATTAGGAACCGGTGTAGAAGGCGCTCACCATGGTCAGCCACATATTCTGGCATCCCTCGGCTTCGCATGTTGACCGGTTGTCTTGGTCCATCCAGTCTGAGTTTTTGCTGCATGCAGATGCATGCAGCATCAGTAGTGAGGGTTCCTTGTTCCCCCTCCCCTCCCCCTTACCTTGGTTATATTGCAGATGCAATATAACATCAGGAAATGTCAGATATGTGCCTTCCTGAAGCAGAGCTGCCCTAGGGAGTGTCCATGCAGTTCAGCACCGTCCATGCACCCTCAGACTCTATATGAAATCATTTTATTTGAACACATATATTACCATGCAAGTATCCCTGAGATCTTGTGTGTGCTTTGGGTCTGTTCTGAACCTCTGTCGTCGGTCTAGTACTTTTTCCTTATTTTCTCTACATTAAGTATCTTTGTTTTAGCTGTGAAAACAAAGAAAAACCTGGCGCCAAAAGTTCATTGGATAATCCTGTACTCCTCAGGGGATCAGCACACTTGCTTGACAGGCCATATAGGGGAAAAAACACAAACAGACACAGATCATAGTGCAACACTGTAGGGTTAAAACAGGTCTACACTAATACACACACTGCACATATAACATAGAGACTCCTAGTGACTATAAAAACTATTTATTAAATAAAAAGAACTATGCCATAAATGGTTTGGACAAATGAGAACACCGCTGGTCATCCAGATATGAAAAATCAGAGCCCTACTTACAAGCAGCAGGCTACCCCTGAGGAAGTGGAGTAACATCCACGAAACGCGTAGGGCAGGTGACACAGTCACTTTGAGCTTGGTATTGGGCTTTTTGGGACACTTGGTCACATTTGAGCCCCATTGCAGCCGTTAGTTCTTGGCATACAGGACGTTTGTACTGTCCCTTTAAGGGCACGTGCACACTCGCGTGCAGGCACGCTGAGACAGCCTGTGTAACCGGAGGAGGAAGTGAGGAGAGCAGCCTCACGTGGAGGAGAGCTGTGAGCCCCACAAGCAGGCCTCCAACACTGCCACTGTTCCTGTTAACCCCTGGAGGGAGAGTCAGCACGAGAGTCACGGTGCAGCAGGAATCACATCTCTGCAAAGACATCAGCAGCAGCCGGAAGACTCTTTGTTGCATTGCCTGTATTTGCCTTGCTGCTTGTAAGTAGGGCTCTGATTTTTCATATCTGGATGACCAGCGGTGTTCTCATTTGTCCAAACCATTTATGGCATAGTTCTTTTTATTTAATAAATAGTTTTTATAGTCACTAGGAGTCTCTATGTTATATGTGCAGTGTGTGTATTAGTGTAGACCTGTTTTAACCCTACAGTGTTGCACTATGATCTGTGTCTGTTTGTGTTTTTTCCCCTATATGGCCTGTCAAGCAAGTGTGCTGATCCCCTGAGGAGTACAGGATTATCCAATGAACTTTTGGCGCCAGGTTTTTCTTTGTTTTCACTTTCACTTTCTCTGTCAGTACTGACAGTATTACTAGGCAGCCTTTATATATATATATTTTGCAATTGTCACACTGGTGTTTTAGTCTTTAGCGCTTGTGCACATTTTTTCTTTTTCACATTTTTGTTTTAGCTGTACCGAACTTTTACTTAACCCTTACAGTGCCCTAAGGACGTAATGGGAAGGAAACAAGATACTGTCGTGCGCTCAGGTATATAGTCTATACACCCATAGGTGTCAATGTGTGCCGTTGAGAGCGGAGTATGAAGGGCAGATGCGGACCACTATAGCAAGCGGGGCTGGGAGGGAAATTCCCTTACCTCTGTGTTCCTCGATCTGGGCCCTGCTTTCTTCTATTCCCCGTTTCTCCCACATGCGTCCATAGAAAGAGTATGAGCTAGAGTAGGGAGGCTGAGGTGTAACCTGGGTGCCATGTGTGTTTCGTTGGAATAAAGTTTTTTCTATTGCAAACCGGAAGTTCGCCTGGATTTGTGCCGCACGCAGTAGCGCCGGACTCTCTCCTACTCCACGTAATGGGAATGGCCTGGGCCATGGCACCTCAGAGGCCCATGTGGGGTACCAGATACATCATGGGAACTTGCTCATTTCTTAGTAGCTTATGGGACTTACCACTCCTTACTTCAGCTTAAAGCATCCAGGACATGGCCGCTTCATGTGTTCACTCTGGGAGTGAACACGATGCAGAAGTACTGGAGGTCCCATTACATCTGTATAGGTTAAATATTCTTCTTATATTTTAAAGAATAATTGTTTAATATATTTTTCTTAGATTGCAAAATGTTACTGTTCCATGTATTCTGCTTCCACTGTATTTACTTTGTGTCTTCTTGCTAATTACTCTATCTTTGTTCTGGTTTTCTGCTAGTCTGCTTAATGCAGCTATTTCTTAATTCTATGTGGTTGCCCCTTTCTTTTTCGACTCCTGTGTGGGTATATTAAAAGGACCTCCACACCTTTATTAATAACATTTCTTAAAAGTCCCTTGTTCTGGTCTGTTCTAGGCTTTTTTGGACTTTTTCTGGCGCTTCGAGCACACCTCCAGCCCAATGTGTTCTCGGATTGGCTTCTGTGATCACACATTTCTTTTAAAGGGATGACAATAGGGGGCAGACTTGTGCTGCAAATTGTTTGCTAATAGGACAAGAGTAATTTAGCATTTCTTATTTTGAGTTCGAGTAGAATTAAACTCGCTTACATTTTTTTCCCATTTAAAGATTGGACTTGTAGCCACGCCACCTATGGCTACTAACCTGCCCTACTCCTGACAGTAAGCCCTGGTAAAGCAAGCCTGCCAGTAGTGCATATGAGGTTTCTCCACTCACTGGTGCAGCACTTGAGTGACAGGGGGAGGTGGTGACATCAGGCCTGAGCATGGCCAATCATGGGACAGACCTGATGCCTCTTCCTAGCTGTACTTAAGGGTGGTGCCGCCCCAAATTTAGCAGTGCCTCTACCCCCTTGAGAGCGGCAGGTCATACAGCTAAGAGCCTGACAATTGGGCCTTCTCTGGTCCTCTTCGGTGGAGAGTGTGTGGACCATACCTCTGCCTCTTCTAGAGGGGCAGGGAAGAGCTGGGACTGCTGCGGGTGCCCTTGACCTGTAGTGAAGGTGCAGGGACCATCCTTCAGTGCAGCGCTGAGAGTGGGACTGCATCGGGCAGAAGATTGCCATGTACTGCTGTTGGTATACAGACAATAAACCGTTCCTGTTATTATACCTCCGGCCCAGTGTGTGATCTTACTGTGGGGAGAGGTTATTGGTTCTACCATGTGAGATCATCTTCAGTTCCCTGGAGCCTATGGAAGATGGAGGCGCTGCACTGCTAAAGATATGTAGAAAATAAAGTTGTCCTCCAGCGTGTGGTCTTATTGCTCTTTTCTTCCTTATATAGACAAAAAGACAACAACAAAAGAACACCACACACAAGTGGTATAATAGGCGTCGACAATCAATATCTTTATCTATAGAGAAGTAGAGAACTTAACACTTGCCTGTGTGTTTGTTCCCGTGGTATATACTCCTCTATGTTCTTTCTGCTGTTACCTTTGGGCTGGGGTGAGGTTCTGGAAATCCTTAAGCACGCTTCTCTCCAGTCCATGGAAATGCCCTGTACTGTTTGAAAGATCAGAGGGAAGCTGCGTCTCTCTGGTTCCAGACACACACTGAACCGCTGTGGAGAGAAGCGTGCTTAAGGATTTCCAGAACCTTACCCCAGCCCGAAGGTAACAGCAGAAGGAACATAGAGGAGTATATACCACAGGAACAAACACACAGGCAAGTGTTAATTTCTCTACTTCTCTATAGATAAAGATATTGAATTTCGACGCCTATTATACCACTTGTGTGTGGTGTTCTTTTGTTGTTGTCTTTTTGTCTATATAAGGAAGAAAAGAGCAATAAGACCACGCGCTGGAGGACAACTTTATTTTCTACAATTCTTACATAAGGAGGAGTTTGAATAACCTCCTGGGACACTAGCTGCGGGACTTAAAGTATTTATTGCACTTCGATAATAGGACTATCCCCACTTTTATTTTTCTTTAGTGCTAAAGATATGTAAGGTATAAACCCCAGAAACATAGTCCCGTGTCCCCACTTCCATCGGCCGACGACTCAGCCCTCCTGTTACCAGCAGGAATCATGCACCACACGACCAGTAATGGCAGAATATCCCACAGGGTGGGGGGAAACACTGTTACATATTCAATACCTTATTTCTGCCACAAATGTAAAACTAGTGGTTTAGGTCAGGGGGGGCTCAAGATTTTTCACGGGGGGCGTGGGCGGTTTCAGAGGCCCCATGCTCTTCCCCAAAGCATTTACATTAAATGCCAGGGATCACGTGAGGCCTCTGCAATGTCCCTTACCTTGTCTTCAGCAACACGTCCCCATGGCAACGTGGCGTAAAATTACGCTGTGGTGTCACGTGACCCTGCTGCGTCATTTGACGCCGAAGACAAAGTAAGGAGGGGGTGCGAACAGGCGGGGGGGGGGGGGGGGGTGAAGCGCAGGCAGGGATAGGTTTGCGTTCCCCTGGTTTAGGTTTAACCTTTTTCTTATATGTTTACATTTTTCCCTCAGAGTGGTTATGTGATTGTGGCGTCCCATAACCCGGAAACAGAAGAGGATGAGTCCTTAGGAAGGCAAGACGTAAACATTACATCATGGTCCCGGGAGTGCCAGACCCCATGGCTACGTCTTGGGGCACCCAAAGGGTTAAAGCTGCTGGTGCCAAATGTTTTCCCCTCCACCCTTTGTGCCTTCGTACATTGTTCCCCTACCCACCATTCTATGATTTAATTCCCATTCATTTCAATGACGCCTATCTGTCCCCCGGAACTAAGGGGCGTCAGAGCGTATGAATTAGGCCCCATGGACTTTATGCTAAATAATCATCTACTTAATCTTAGAGGGCGATGCAGAGATCACACAATATTTTTTTGCCTTGGTAAATGTCACTTTTTGTGTGCTTTTAACCCCTGCAGCACTGGAGGTACCTGCCTGCATTTCAGAGTTAAAATAACCAATCTCAAAATCTTTTCACCTTGTACAGTAGTCCTCATCTGAGCAGAGATTGAGCATCAAACAGCATAAAATATTATTTTAAATGCAATATTCCTTTAGAAAATCTCCCATTAATTTTTGTCATTCATCTAATAATAATCATAATAATAAATATATATATATATAATCAAAAAATAAATAGATGATACCGTTCTGTGGCTAACGAAATGCTTTTATAAATAAATAAAAGCATTTCGTTAGCCACAGAACGGTATCATCTATTTATTTTTTGATTATTGTAGCTCGGCTAACACGGTACTGATACCTCTACATATATATATATATATGGTACTGTAAAACAAAGTTTGTGATTGTCTATAAAACTATTAAATTACCTAACATTGCTGCAGTGTTACTATTTCTCCTTACCTTAAAATGACACTAGTAAATATCCTACACATCTCTACATGTAAAGAAAGATTATTTTTCTTGACACAGTAAATTTGCTGAGACAGAGATTCTATTTCTACAGACCCCATGGAGATCTCCTCCCAGCGCCCATCTGTACTGTGCTCGCAGGCCGGCTGCAATATACAACTCCGTGAGGATTTCTATGCGGGGAAATGTTCCACTTTAGCAGAGGGAAAGTCGGCGCTGCCTGTGTGTGACATGAACACGGAAAGTAGCATTGTGCATCCTTCGCACACAGCAATATAACAGATTTCCTTAGCTAACATTATAATACGTCTCGCATTCACCAAAGAGGCTTTTCCACTACTTCCTAAACTAGGTGATATATCTCCAGCGTTCCTTCCCTAAACTCAAGCTGTGCCTAAGGCACACATGTACAGTACAGTATATGCTTTCTGTCCATGTGCTATTTATGTCAATGGGGTGGGATCAACACTGGCTCTCAGTGATGGGACAGGCACATGAACGTATGAGTTGTACTCAAACTCTGTCTCAGCTGTCCTGCTGTCTGTCTGTTTTTATACCTATCATATATGGATTTTGAGTTTGTCTCATATCATGGACATTTGATTTTATGATTTTTATGCTTTATATTCTTTTTACTACTATTTTCCTTAACAATCTTATTTTCAGGTTAGTTGGTACTATTTACATTCACCGTTTCTGCATCTTGGTTTAGTCATACACACTGCACTCCAAATCACTTATCTAAAGGGGACATTGACATAGTACAGTATATTAGCGCTATATATATAAAACACCCCTATGCCCCCCTAAGAAAGATCGGCTTGGTAATGGGTGTCACTGGTTCTGTTTTAACCTGTTGGGGACACAGGTTAGCACAGTCCTTTTGTTAATTGGTTGTAGCATTGGGCAGCCGTGTCTTTGGTTTGTATATATTGGCCACGCTCAGTAGCACTCTTTTTGACATAAATAAATATATATATATATATATATATATATATGCAAATACAACTGTATGCTCATCTGCATGTCTTAGGCAGGTCTGCAACCCCGCCTTTCCCCATTATCACCCAGCATACAGCACTTCCACTGCAGCAAGGGATTCTGGGAAATGACATGCAAATGGGCACACAGTGTCACTTTTTGCCTCAAAAACCATTTTTAACATGGTTCCCTATAGGCTTAAGCTTGCTGCATGGTCATGGTATTATGGTATATATATATATATATATATATATATATATATATATATATATATATATATAATGTGGTGGGTGTTGGAGTTAGAGCGTGCTGGGAATGTGTGTGTTAATTTAGTTCCTGATTGGCAACAGTTGCTTGGAGGTAAGTGGCACCTCCTCCCAGAACTCACCCCCCCACCTTTTTAACTTGGGAGGTTCTAGCATTTTGCTGGATGGACAGGACTCACTGTGGTTGCTTCCCCTCATACAGAGGAAACAGGAAGGGTTCACAGTTTAGTGTTATGACCTGCATTCATTTAGTTATGCCTTGACGTTTGGTATGCAGGCTTATGACGCTTTGGCCAAAGGGTTTAACTAAATGACCAAGTAATTATTATTATTATTTAAGTATTTAAACTTTATACTTATTACTTTATATGTTTTGTCAATTAGATAAAACATTGGGCACCCCTGTCTTTTGTGTATGTATATATATATTTTTTACAGTATATATATATATATATATATATATATATATACATATATATATATATATATATATATATATATATATATAAAATTTACTGTACTAAGATATAGCTAACAATAAACATCTTTAATACAAATGTGGGTTGTTACTTAACAACATCGCCCGCTGAAGCATTAATGCAGGTATCCGCTTCTCCACTTCTTTTCCCTTTCTTTTGAATAAAATGGTCTTTTAGTTTAACATTTTGGCCAAAGTGTTGTAAGCCCTTGAGCCACTACACGGCAGACCACATCTCAAGAGTACCTAACACTAATATAAATTCTTAATAACCTGTGCATTACCAGGAAGAATGATTTATAATAAATCTGTCAAAATTAGTTGCATAGTTCTAAGGCCTCGTCCAGGGTGCCAGAGACAGGAGTTGGAGTGAGGGCATTCGGGAGGGAGGGCGGCAGTCTGCTGGGCGATGTGTGTTCATCCCCAGCAGATGTTTTCAGGAGTTGAGGAGGGGGCGGGGCTACAGACCTGAGGTTAGGGATCCAAGTTGCAGTCATGAAATCATTCTCAAGAATGATTTCATTGGCTGCCGAGGTCCCAGTGACGCTGCTGCAGCTTCAAAAAACGATTTTTTCGTTTAGTGAAACTGTTGCCAGCGTCAACTCCTGGCTTTGGAGACAGGGCAGCTGCTACCCTGACAACCAGTATTCAATTTGAATACTTTGTGTCCCACGGCAGCACGCACGAAAGCACGCCCTCCCTCTGAAGCCTGCACCCTGAACGAGGCCTAAGTCTGATTGAAGCTCTTATTAACCTATACATTACCAGGAAAAGCACGCTGTATTAGATTTGTCACAATCAAACTGCAAGCAAGCAATTCCTCTGATAGTGGGAGATGCTATGAAGTGAGCTTTTAAACATTTAAATGTGGGAGGGGGTGAGCTTCAAACTAGGTAGGAGGAGCCACCCTCCAATCAGCTAAGACCAGCAGAACAAGAATTGTAAAACATACAGGACACCTACAAGCTCATATTGAACCCCCAAAATTGTGACACATATATGCTTATATATATGTTGTGGTTATTTTGGGGGTTCGATATGAGCTTGTAGGTGTCCTGTATCAATAAATAATTCGCCAGTTCTTCCTGGTGAAGGAAATACCAGCTGCTGGCAAAGATATCAGATGATAAAGCGATCCTTAATATGGTGTACGAGACTTCACCTCTATTCATGTTTTTTTTAAGGGATATCTTGGGGGGTGGGGGAGGAGAGGTCATACTCCAGGGGAACACCCTGATCAAGTAAATTAAATAATAATAATGAAAAGTTAAAACATGGGGAGGTAAATGAGATTTGAGCTTTCAGGTTTGTTCTCCTTCTGTGCAGTTTATTCCAAAACCTAACTAATTAAAACGCTAAATCCCCAAAGCTCCGACAATTTTTCTTGACACAGTAAATTTGCTGAGACAGAGATTCTATTTCTACAGACCCCATGGAGATCTCCTCCCAGCGCCCATCTGTACTGTGCTCGCAGGCCGGCTGCAATATACAACTCCGTGAGGATTTCTATGCGGGGAAATGTTCCACTTTAGCAGAGGGAAAGTCGGCGCTGCCTGTGTGTGACATGAACACGGAAAGTAGCATTGTGCGTCCTTCGCACACAGCAATATAAGAGATTTCCTTAGCTAATATTATAATACGTCTCACATTCACCAAAGAGGCTTTCCCACTACTTCCTAAACTAGGTGATGTATCTCCAGCGTTCCTTCCCTAAATTCAAGCTATTTATGTCACGGGAGTGGGGGGGGGGGGGGGGGGATCAAGAATGGATCTCAGTGATGGGACAGGGAATGGGGTAAGTAATTGGTGTTTTTAGGCCACTACTGATGGACAGAGATTAAGGACCACATTTATAAATTGTAATTAAGTCCCAGGGCAGCTTACAGCAGAGGTTCTCAACCCCAGACCTCAGTACTCACCTCCCCCCCCCCAAATAGGTCATGTTTTAATGACATCCCTGTTTCAGCAATGGTGGTGCAGTCCTTGGCTGAGCCACTGATTAAGCCACCTGTGCTGAAGCAGGGAGCCAATCTGGGTGTGACTTGTAAAATGCAAATGTCCCACTGTGGAACTTTGCTCCTCTTTGCCTGGCTTATAGACATCTTTGTAGCATAACCTGTTGATATTTCGTTAGCTGCCAGAGAAAAAATTGTCTCTCTAAATTTCCTTTGAGTGGCGTGAAGGTGCGACTATCTGACAATATGCAGAGCACACAAGGACAGTCTGTTAATGGGCTTCTCAATAATGTGACGCCTGACAGTGAGAAGTAAATCTTTTCAATGTTTCCCTAAATTACCGGATCGCCCCGTGGTTAGAATACAGGGCTATTCAGACAGGTTTTGCTGTATACGTCAGGAAAGCGCAAACTTTAACAGCTGCGCCCCCCTGCCTGCTTCCCATCACCTCGCTCGGCGGCGTCAAAGGACGCCGCGGGGTCGCGTGACGTCACCATGGAGCGACCCCGTTACCATGGAGACAGCCATGTGACGTCACCCCGCATGACGCCGTGTTGCCATGGCAACGCGTCACACCAACGCGTCTGAACCCCGGTAAGTTTGTAGCAGAGGCCTCACGCGATCCCCCGGCATTTAATTTTAATGGTGTGACCATATTGCAACATTTAATCTGCCCAGTCACTTGGGTGGGTTGTTGTTCATACCCCCTGGGTATAAAAGGTTGGGATCAGCCATTTTGTAGTTAGACCCCAACTACCACCAGGAAGCTCCCTATAACATCGGGAGGACTCCAGGGGTCTCCAGGCTCTCCTCGCCTGTAAAGAGGACACTTTTATTGTTTTCAGTGCTTGGGAAAGTTCCCAGTGTTAGGGGGGGCCCTTATGGACCAGTGACCCAGTACACCTACTCTAAATACAGAGTAGTTCCCCATTTTAGGGTTTCAAGAGGAATTCCTGGAGGGCTCTACTAGGAGTCTCAGAGGGCAATTCCCTGGTCTGTCCTGGGCAGGGCAAGATGCTCTAACCCAGTGGTTCCCAACCCCAGTCCTCAAGGACCAGTAACAGTGCAGGATTTAAGGATACCCGGCTTCAGCACAGGTGGCTCAGTCACAATGATTGGGCCACCTGTACTAATGAGAGGATTGCTGTAACACCTGCACTGTCCGGGGTCCTTGAGGCCTGGAGTTGAGAACCACTGCTCTAAGGGGTTTATTTACTAAACCTTGATAAAATCATTGCATTGCAGAACGACTTTGCGTTGTTTACTGCACTATAAAACGTGTGTCAAAACGGTATTCACTAAGAAAAACACAATTTTCTTAAAGTGAGGTCAAAAAATGCAAGGTCGCACAACCTTTTTTTTTGGGGGGGGGTGAGGGGTTTCTAAGTGTTATCGCACTGAAATTGTTTGTTTAAACTGCAGCCTGGGAGAGCTGCACGGAGACGCTGCGTCTCCATGCACGGCTCTTACAGGCGATCGTGTAGTTTAAACATTAATTTTAATACTAGTGCGCGGTAGCAGGGGGTCTCCTGACCTGAACTGCATTCATTTCAGCCTTGGGAACCCCCTGCTTCCCGAGTTACAGGCCCCAGTGGGGATAATGGATGCGGCCTAACATTGCAGACTCTGACAAGGATCCTGAGCGTAGCTCTGTCCTTCAGTGAAAGGCTCTCAGTATCTGCATTTAGTTTACTGTACCATCTCTGTTTAAACTCAGTTCCCGATGAAATGAATTCTGTGCTTCACATACCGTCTCCACTCCCTCTCTAAAGAATGCTGCATTTTTTCCAGAAATTGTGAACAATTGTCAGAAATGTCACAGAAATCGAGAAGAACATGTGTTGCATAAAACACAATTCAGCATTATCACAGTGCAGGGGAATACTGGTGATTTATTGATAACTGTCTTATTCTGTTTTGCAAAACATATCTCCAGGGTTAGCTTTGTACGTTTTGAATAAATATAACATTGGCTGTGTGTAAAATAAAAAGTGTGCCCGTCACTCGTGAAATCGCGGGATGCGTCACGGGGCGGGGCCTAAACCCCATCCTGATACTCTGGATGTTTTCTATATCATTAATCATGGACGCATTCTGAACATCTGGACTAACATTCTGATTCATTTCTTCAAACAGGTATGTTTCTGTGGAGTTAATTGTGGCGTTGAACTTGGAGGTGAAGACTACAAGAAAATCTGGACTCTGCACAACAACAACTTTGCAACTGTGATAACTTGACTTTATAAATGCTGTGATTATTTGTACTCTTCCTATCCTCCAATACCTGTGAAGTCTCTCCTCCTGCACCTCACTATGCTCTCCCTATTGCTGTTTCTGTTTACTATTTCCTCACTCCTTTGTAAAAGTTTCTGTTCTCTCCAACTTCCCTACTCCCCTCCTGTCCATATTTCTTCATTTCTCCTCCCCTCCACCGATGTCTGTGCCCATACACTGCACCATTATTTATACACCTCTCTCCCAACAACTTCTTTGGGGATATCTCTCCTAATCCTGGACCAGCCATATACACACCTGCTCTCACCCCCTGTCAGCTCTTCCCCTGCTAATGGTGTTAACCTTCTGTTTTAACACTGTCTAACCTTAAAACGTGCCCCACAAATCAAGCATCCCAACAGCCTGCACTCATGGCTATTATCCCACACTCAGTCACTCCTACCAACCATAGTGGCCAAACACTGCCATCTATAGCGCGTAACCCCTCACCTACTGTGTCTGTAAATCTCCCATCATATCACTTAGATTGTAAGCTCTTTGGGGCAGGGATTTCCTTTCATAATGTCTGACTTTGCTGCACTTATGGTATTATTATAATTCCCTGTACTGTATTCTTTGTGAAGTGCTAAGTACACTTTGGCGCTATATAAATAAAGATATACATACAATATTCAGCTGTACTATGATTTGAAACGCCTTTCAAGATTTATGGTTTGTAATGTCGCATTGACTTGCACTGGAAAGTTGGAATTGTTCCAGCCAACGAGAAAAAACAATCAGTCCAAAATGATCGTTATCCACCAAAAAGGTTCTCAAACCTCAGTTACAATGTAAGAATTAGTGATCATTATTCAATGGCATGTGAATGTCATATTTTAACATTTATTTCTATTCTATGCACTGATTGCTATCTTCCATTACATGATATATCCATTTGTATTTATAGATTTGGGGGACTGTTTGCATAAAATCACTATTTGCCACCATTTAAAGCAAGTAATTGTTATTGTGTCTGATCACTATGTGTTTTCTTAATTATTCATGATCTGTCTATTTATAGTCTCTATGGCAATAAAATAAAAAGCCAGTTACTTATGTTTATACATTGCATTGACTAACTTTATTTATGTGGCACTTGGGCCTTTTTGGATATTTAAGGTTGACTAAGTTCTCTATGCAAGCAAGAAGATATTAATTACGAGTAGAGATCTGTGAAACCGCCCAAATCCATTCCTCGTATTTTTGCTGATGTTACCCCCAAAATCCATTTCAAGGTGTAAAATCCGCAAACGGATTTGGGAGGTTTCAACCTGCGCGGATTCGTCAAAAACCACCATTGGATACAAGCCGTGTTTGGATGTATAAAATCCAATCCGCGGAATCAGCAACTCATTGGCGGATTCTTAAGAACCCGTGGATTGGATTCTACAAATCCCTTCAAGGGTTGCGGAATCCGCAAAGTGTATTAGCAATAATAATAATAATAATAATAAATCCACAAAACGCGAATCTACCTTGTTCAGATTGATCCGCTGAAATCCGCGAACCAAAGGAACCGGCCGATTCGCCGCAGATCCAAATTCGCCAAAAAAGTCCGCCCACGAGTTCCCTACACTAACCACCTGGAAGGTCCCATCCCTTTTTTAATGTATCATTGCTCATTGTGTCTCAGTGAAACACTGTATAACGTAGTTGAAAGTTCCAGCAGTCGCACTTGTCCTGGAGAACTGTCGTTTCGTTATTGGTTGTGGTATAATTTAGTAAACATAGATTTGGGTTCTGTGTAGATTAAATTATAGTGTGCAGAAGTTTACCAACCTTAGAGGTTTGGAAAGCTTTAAACACTATAATTTAATTTACACAGAAGCCTAATGTTGGTCAGCTAAAAGATATCACAACCTACAGGGAAATACACGGAACAGATGTAGCAGGTTTTATTATTTCTGATCCCGCAGGCTAAAGCACAAAATAATGAGGTAAATATTGTATATATGACAAGGAGATAATATGCACATTGCAATTGTTTTCAATGGGTGTGGCTTTAAATGTAGCGGTATATATCATGTTGACGCAAAGCATTGCATTAATGGAGGCGATAACGGGTGCTGAATCTGCAACACATCCATGTGCAATAAATAATAATGTAAGCAGGATAAAACTACTCATGAATAAGGCAAAAAAAATTCCCTCAAACCTGAAATGGATAATACTAATCTTGAACTCATTAATGCAGGGAAATGCCATCGTAACATTCAAATATGTTGTTTTTCTTTCAATCTATTCTACCTCTTTTCAGCAAACCATAAATTGTCACCGTGCCACTTTTCTGAGTGACAGCCACCTTTCGCTGAGCTGCTGCTTCTAGTTTTTGGGCTGGCAGTATATTACTGACAGCCACCCCGAAGTCCAGACTGATTTTAGTTGTAAATGAAATGCCCTAATGGATGTAATATGGTGATTTATCACCGGAGCTTCACAGCCTTGCCAGCTAAAGTTTATGGGTGCACGAGCACTTGCTGAGGACATTTCACATTGTATTCTAGATTAAAGGTGCTAAAAATTAACCTGCTGTGATACGAATAAATTCTGAGTATCATTGCGGACTTCCAGTGTCTCTTCCTTTGACCAAAATAATATTTGGTTCTTCGATACGCACTGGCTGCTTTAATGCTCTGTGCTCCTCTTCAAACACATGTAGAGAAATCCATTCTAATGGGAACGGTTACCCCAATGTTGTACCCTACCAAGTAAGGTCTACTAGGCTATGTATTAATAATTATATTAATAATAGCATGTTCTTGTATAGCGCTGCTAGTTTTAGTTAGCGCTTTACAGAGATATTTTGCAGGCACAGGTCCCTGCCCCGTGGAGCTTACAAACTATGTTTTTGGTGCCTGAGGAACAGGGAGATAAAGTGACTTGCCCAAGGTCACAAGGAGCCGACACTGGAAATTGAACCAGGTTCCCCTGCTTCAAACTCAGTGCCAGTCAATGTCTTTACTCAATTAGCCTCTTCTCCCATTTTTATGTTACTGAGTAGCCAGGTCTCCTCTGGCTCCCCAGTCCTCCATTTCCCCCCCTTACCTCCGCTGCTGTGGGAGGCTGTTGCGGGTGGCGATGGGCTTGCCGGCGGCTCCCTCTGCAGGGCACCGCCATGTTTGTTATGCACATGCGGGCAGGGCTCACGCATGCGCAGATGCGCGGGAGGACTCAGGCGTCCATGTTGTGATTGGCCACGCATGCAAAGTAGGTCACGCATGCGCAGAGAAGTGCATGCGCGGCCACTACAGGAAAGGCCTTGCGCAGGGACTACAAATCCCATGAGCCTCAGGGGAATGTCACATGCTGCGGCATAGCCAAAAGGGCGGCTGCATTTACAGTTAAGGCAGTTTGTAGAGCGAGGGAGCTTGCGCTGACATTTAAAAAAGGGACAGTTTAGTCAGCAATCAGTTGTAGGTGAGGGACAGAGAGGACAGTGAGAAGAGGCAGTTGTAGGAGAGGGACAGGGAGGACAGTGAGAAGAGGCAGTTGTAGGAGAGGGACAGGGAGGACAGTGAGGAGAGGCAGTTGTAGGAGAGGGACATAGGGAGGGCAGTGAGGAGAGGCAGTTGTAGGTGAGGGACAGGGAGGACAGTGAGGAGAGGCAGTTGTAGGAGAGGGATAGGGAGGACAGTGAGGAGAGGCAGTTTTAGGAGAGGGACAGGGAGGACAGTGAGGAGAGGCAGTTGTAGGAGAGGGTATGGAGGACAGTGAGGAGAGGCAGTTGTAGGAGAGGGATAGGGAGGACAGTGAGGAGAGGCAGTTGTAGGAGAGGGACAGGGAGGGCAATGAGGAGAGGCACAGTGAGGAGAGACAGTTGTAGGAGATAGATAGTCCCCTTACTTTTTCATAGGAGTATGTCACCGCTTCAGAGTCTGCAGTTCACATGTTGCTAGGCAACCAGTGAGGCTGTGAGATGTATGACAGTTAAGATAGAGACAGTTGAGAGGGACAGTTTAGGCAGTTGACAGTTGAGGGGACAGGCCAGGAGTGAGATATAAATTAGTGAGATAGGAGTTAGGATTAAGTTAGTAACCTTGAAGTTAGTGAGTTAGGAGTTAGGATTAAGTTAGTAACTTAGAAGTTAGTGAGTTAGGAGTTAGTAACTTAGAAGTTAGGAGTTAGTCAAATAGTAAGTTAGTGACAGTTGGAACAGTGAGGACCAGGGACTGCTATGGGAAGACTGCCTGGGAACCCAGCTCCTGGGAGGCACAGACAAGACCAAGAGAATAGAAGAAAGCCCTTCCTGAGTGATATTAAGCTGAAGCAGTATTTTGGGATACAGTGAGCTAGAAGCTAGGAAGCCCAAAAGATTTGTGGTGTACTAGAGGCCAAGACTGACCCAGAAGTACTTACCTTAATGGGAAGGGGCACGGAGGGAACTTGCCCTGAAGAGAGCATTATACAGGGAACCTGTCTCATGAGGTATTGTGCTCTATAAGATAATAATGGATCCTGTGCAAGCCTGGAGCTGGGTTGTGCCTGTCAATAAAATGCCTGTGAGTTGCAAAAGATCCTGGCGCCCTATTTCTTATCTCCTCCAACCCACCAACTACCCTCCATTACAGCAAAGGCCTAAACCTGCCAACGGGAACCCTGAGATCACAGGTAACTGACCAAGGAGCTGACACTCTAATCCCATCGGGAGCTGAGCAGGACTTTGTTCACACATGTACACCCTACCCCTGCTGCCGGGGTGGGGATAGGGGGGTTACAAATGGCGTACCAACGTGGGGCTATTTGAGTGGATACTCTCAGCATGGCTGGAAGGATTTACTGCCAATGTGAGTACCAGAGTGATTTATGAACTTTGGGGTTCGAGTTTGGATTTTTCGGGACCCGGAACAGAAGGTATGCAACTGTGTTGAACTGTGGCTCTCAGACTGTAATTTTACCAACATGGGTGGAGAGAAAATGGCTGACGGCGGTTCCCTCCGAAACCGGGATGACCGCGTGGTTACTGTACAAAATTCAGAGTCTGCTGTGGTGTGAAAGCCATGACCTCGCCCTTTCTGCGCTGCCTGAGACTCCTGGTTCCACCAGGGGGAGGAGACTGTGAGGATCCTTTGATAAAGGAACAAGTCCGACTTGCGATCAGTGCTGGCAGTTGCTCGTCCAGGACAGGAGTCTTGTACCAATTCGGTGCCCAGAGACTTGACCGCCGGGAGGGTTTTTGCAGTTGACCACTAATGAAGCTGAATTGCCACCATTGGTGTGTCTGCTGTGCGTTCAGCCTAATGTGGTTACTGCGGAGGCGTCCATTTTGGAGGTACTGGCCGGTGCTTCTTTTCCTGCAGGTGCCACCACCCTTCTGGTGCAACCGGAAGGTGTTATCGAAGATTCGTCTGCCGGGGCTGATCCGGAAATTATCTCCGCTCCGGTGAGTACGGCCATGGCTAACCTCAAAGTACTTGCGGTAATGGGCCAGTGTCGGCACAAAGTATGCGAGACATTGGGACACATTTCTGGGCCGGGTAGCAAAGAGGACTATGCCCAGGACACTGTTATTTCTTCAGAGACTGATCGGGAACATATAGTGCTGGGTGGGTTTAATAATGATGTGCCCAGGGTAATGTTGTACTGCTCCATGTCTCCCAAAGAAGAGCGGAACCGTAGCCCAGACACTCCCAGACCACCCTCTGCTATTGGTTCTGTATACAACGAATGTACTGCTATTATGCCTGTTCCTAATGTGGGTGAGATAATTCTTTGAACTATGTTTCCCACTAACAAACCTTTAGATCCTAGGTCCTTGCCTTACCTTGCAGCAGCGGTATCCCCTAATTGTACCGACAATGGTGACCCAGGGAAAGATACTCTGTGTTTGTGGGAGGAAAGTAGTTTGACTGTTGAACCAATGGAAAATATCTGCATAGACGGGATGGAATATGTGGGTGAGCAGGGAAGGAAGCGTTGCTACCCAGTTAATGTTTCTGATCATCGGGGCAAGATAGTTATGAGGCCTGCTCCTGCTAATTATTATTAAGAATGTGTCATGCTGTTGATCTATGTGGCTTACAGTTCACAGTTAAATGTATATACATATTATGTAATGTTATGCTATAATATTGTATTCGGTTATTCTAAGATGCATGTAATCCTGTGTTTATGCAGATACTGTTGTTTGTGACTGTTTAGTTAAGAAGTTATAACTAAATATTGCCTCATGCGAGGGCGATGAGGGTTTAAGCCTTTTTTGTGACACCGCTCGGATTTTCAGAGGTGAATGAAATTGCATCTGAATAAAACCTTTCTGGCACAGTTCGGTCGTGGGAACGGGGACTTGCATATCACAGCCAGAACGCCTCTCTTTCGGCACTGATATGCACTTCTTACACCTACTAGAATTATCCCCTTAGTATCTTTATCAATCTCTATGTCCAAATTTAATTTAATATTTCCCCTGAAGCGCACAGCATCTCTTTATGTGGCCAAGGGATTTAAGGAAATGTGTGTGGTTATTGCACAGATAATCCATGCAGAGAAAAGACTCATTCATTTTTGATTATATTGATGGTATATATACCATGCAATTCTCATCAGAACTGCTGGGTGCTGAGGCCTCATATGCAAAATTTTAAAGGTTGTTTTATATATATATATATATACACACACACACACACACACACACACACACAGGCATCGTTCTACATTGGTGTTTTTTTCTGTTCATTCCAGTTCTTTATATATACTGTACCTGCTCATATCAAGACTTTGACATCGCAGCTTGACAGTGATTTTTTCCCTTTAGTCTTTCTGTTCTTACACTTACACAGCTCATGTTGTTAATATGGTCTTTCAGGGACTAAACTGTTCTAAAAATGGTCTGAAAGATGACAAGCTGAAAGTCCTCTTATCTACCTGGAACTGTGGAGAGATGTAGGGAGACGTATAAAGTCTGAGGAGGATTTGAAGTCACTTGGAGGGTCACACTGCTCATTGGAAGGTGGCTGAAATTTCATTCTGATGGACTTGAAAATTGTTACTGGCCTTAACTGCGGGAACTGGTTTCATATTCTCATATGAGTCCTTGAAGACGGTACAGTGATACAGTGGTACAGTGATACAGTGGTACAGTGGTACAGTGGTACAGTGGTACAGTGGTACAGTGGTACAGTGGTACAGTGGTACAGTGGTACAGCATAGGGCCTGCTCTGCTGTACTTACTCAAGGAGAAATTCAAAGGAAATACAGCTCAACACCCTTATAACGCTGCGCTTGGGGTCCAAAGAATCACATCGCGTTATAAGCGGACCGCATTATAAATAATGTACAATTGTATGCATTGTACAATAAAGTAATTAAGATACCAATAATTGTGTTGTAAAGTATTCATAAATATGAAAATTGGGAGCCACGCTTGCATCGCGTTATAAGCTGATTCGCGTTGTAGCGGATCACGTTATAACGGGGCTGAGCTGTATATATCCAAGAATTCATAAACTTTCACTTAACAATATTTTTTATTTTGCAGAGAGCCTCTGTACCCGATTACCCAGGCACTTAAATTGTTAGCTCTTCTAATTTTCCTAATGTTTACGTTTAAAGCGCTTATTCCCATTACACCTCATATTATTGTGTTGCATCTATTTGTGCTGAGCAGCGCTATGTACTGTACATGGATGAAATACATACATTATAATTAAAGAACGCAGTAAAACAAATTACCCCCCTCCACCTGCCCTTGGGTCCTTCTGCTGCTCTTTGCATAAGCTGCCTCACCTTAATGAAGACCTGCATACAGAGTAGGAAACCCGGAGTATTGAGACACATGAAGCAATGAAACTGGAGGATCCCATAACTACAAAAATCAGCCTGCCGCCTTTATCTGCCAGCAATGAGAGGCAGTGGCCAGCAGACTGATGTGAATCATGGAAAGTTTCCTATGCAATCACAAAAGTTCTTCCAGAGAAAGCTTCTATTCGGATGATACCAATTGATAGTAATGTATAGGTAGGGATAATACATTTCTAAAAAAGCAAGCTAATAGCTTGGAGATAATACGATCTTATCGTACACTTCCCAGACCTGCCTATTCCAGCATTGCCTGGTTGTTGTTCCATTATTGCCACTCCACGACTATCACTTCTAATTCTCCCTTCCCACTTCTAGTATTTAAAGGCTGCCCGGCCCACTGGCGGTTATTACATTCACAAACAGTACATAGCTCACGTGTTCCCTTCTACAAAAAGGAAACCTCAATATAAACAAACCATCATGTCAACCTGGAGATTGGGCCTAATTGTCTCCATATCTCATAGACGAAAGAGTATTCAAATTTCAGTTTCTATCCCAACACCCGACATTGTAAAATCTCTCTTCTAATACAAAATGACCCAGATTATGTCAGAATTTAATCAGTGGCGAAATATGTATATACTTGTATGTATATATGTATATACTTGTATGTATATATGTATATACTTGTATGTATATATGTATATACTTGTATGTATATATGTATATACTTATACAGTGGCGTCCGCCTTTAGTCTAAATCGGCTAGATCCGCGATTTTCACATTATCCCGGCTATGTGCGGTTTTGTGTCGTTTTCGCCCGGAGTGAACTGCGTTATTTTCGCGCTCGTGATATTAGCATTTTATTCTCGCTGTCTGCAATACTGAAATGTAAAAACTCAGGGGGGTGTTTGCGAGCTGTTGTCTTGGAAGTCTAATACCTTCGCGGTTCAACCTACGTCAGTACACAGTCTGTGTGTGCGCGCGCAGTAATTGTAAATTTGCATATTTAAAGTATACATGCATTTGCAGTGCTGTGCTGCTGTACGGTATGTCTCATTTGAAAATTGTTGAAACGCATAGGTGTGTACAGTACTGTAACAGTGTCACATTTTGGCATATACAGCGCTCTCCCCTCGCTCAGGATAATTAACTGCATTGCAGGGTATTTCAACTTCTTATCTTCTGTGCAATGCAGTACATCTCTCCCACACCATTCCTTTTAACGTGTGTCTAGTTTCAATCACATTCCTGCTTGACAACAGGAATTTACTGCGCATGCGCCTGTAATTTCACCCACCACTGCTTGCTTGCCCGAATGAGTGACCAAAAAATTTTTTTAAAATTAAAAAAAAGTTTATTGTAATTTTTTTATTTTTATTTTCTTCACAAGCCTGCAAAAACCATCTTACTGTATTACGATATTCAATCTGTGCTGTAGCTTTTGACTGCGACCCTGTGCGTTTGACTGCACATGGTTGATTTGTGTGCTTTTTACATACTGTATTTGGGGGTGTATTATTATGATGAACTGCCTTTTGAAATTAAATTATGTCTTTAACTTTGAACTTCATGCGCCTGTCTTTAATTTTTGGAATCTTGCCATTGTGTTTTGAATCCGTCCATAGCCGAGCTTGAAAGCCTCACTGCGCCTGCGTGTAATCCTTGTTCAGATGGAAGCTTAGCTGCTTACTGCGCATGAGTCACCCAACTCTCCACAGAGTCATTCGACAGACACCTGCACAGAGACATTCATTTTCTGAAGTTAGTCATTGTCAGTTACAGTATACGTAGCGCTTTGCAGAGACATTTTGCAGGCACAGGTCCCTCCCTGTCCCGTGGAGCTCACAATCTACTGTATGTTTTTGGTGCCTGAGGCACAGGGAGATAAAGTGACTTGCTTTTTATGTACTGTATTTGGGGGTTGTATTTGGGGGTTTATTGATCAAATTATTATGATGAACTGCCTTTTGAAATTACTGTACTCTACTCTACAGTATGTAATTTCTTTAAACTGCAGCACAACTAATCCTTCATCCCTCCCCCACGCACACACAAACTCTTTTCGACAGACACCTCCACAGAGTCATTCATTTTCTGAAGTTAGTCATTGTGTTTTTAATCCGTCCCTAGCCGAGCGTCAATCGCCTCACTGCGCCTGCATGTACTCTAAGCCTCTTTGAGATGGGAGCTAGCTGATTACTGCACATGACTCACCCAACCGCCCAAACCATTTGAGGCTTTGTTTATGGTAATGCTTTGGAAAATCCCTTCTCGAATTTGAAATGTAAATCTGATGTGCACAGCATTGTGAGAATTGAGAGTAAAAAAAACCATTAACTGATTCATGTTGTTTTGTCATTCATTCTTATACTGTAGGGGTGGGTGGGGGGGGAGGGGGTGTGGTTGTTGTCAATGATTATGATTACCAGGAATGTGAATAAATATTTATTTTATTTCATCAGGAACAAAAAAATACAAATATAAAAATAATCATGAATAATACATAATGCAGTCTTTATTAAGTTCTTCTGGCAGATTGAAATTGGATAAACATTTACAAAACATTTGTAAAACATGGAGAAACATGAATTATGCACATGTATAAGAATATTATTTAATAATATATATACTGTATACATAGTAATATTATTTTTTCCGCCTTTATCTTGTTCCTCATTCCGTGTACAGTACAGTAGTTCATTGAGAGAGGAAAGGTTTTGTGTACATCAATACTGCTGTTTATATACCGTACATTTTACTGTACAAAACAGATTAGACAGGACACAAAACCCCACCTCTCCCCAGGCCACCCTTTTTTCCTGAAACGACAAGAAAACAAAAAATGAGTGCAGTTACAGTATGTGCGTACTGTATTATGGCATTGTGTGATGTGTAGTAGTAGGCAGTTACTGTAGTACTGTCAAACTAGTCTATACTGGAACTACTGTATACTCTGACTACTGTTAAATACTGTGTACTGTAACCTGATGGCTGGTGCTGCCCTCTCTGTAAAGAAAAAACTGTAACTACTGTATACTCTGACTATTGGGAAAGAAAAAATCTGTGCCATACTTACCTGTATCATACTGTACTTACAATACTACAGCACAGTACTACTTTCCTGATGCTTGCCCATCACGCGCGATGACAATGGGCAACACAGTGGCAATATGGTCTATATATTTATTGCAGCGTTCCACGGTGAGTACATCGTTCCAAAAACTCATTATGCCTTTCAACAACTCGTCATTTTTTGAGGGTTTCGCCACTTTCCGGATATGGTCCTTCAGCTGATGCCAGACCATTTCGATCGGATTGAAGTCTGGCGATCTGTTATTGGAAAAAAAGGACAATTAGTTTAAGAGATACAGTACACAGTAAAAACAGTGGGGAAAATGAGACACGGTCTACTGCACTTACTCCGCTGGCGTCTTCACCCAGTTGATACCGCGCTCAAGGATATGCGCTGTTGACGCGGTGTGCTCCGGATCGTTGTCCTTGTAGAAGCGGTGACCATTGGGGAACTTGCGTGTGATATATTGCACTATCTCAGGGACAATGTTGTCTTGGAAGAAAGCTTTATTCATTATTCCTATAGCAAGAAAAGAAAAGTCCTCAAAAAACTGCACACTAGTACAGTACAGTCATACAGTAAGGTTACACTAGTAAAGTACAGTGCATAAGGCTACATTATATATGATATATTTTACCTTCAAAGATGACAATGCATCCTGGTCCATGCCTAGAGATGGCACCCCACAGCTTCACGGGGTGTTTTGGCCGCGTCTTCAAAGATATGCAGCCTTTTTTGTGGAATGCTAAACTTGCAAATCTCTGCAGCGACACAGTAGACTCATCAGTGAAGATGCAATCCTAGAATGTCTCCCCACTGTCGATCCATGCCTGGGCCTGGACCACTCTTTTGATTTTGTTTGCGTCCCGTATCATGGGGTACACTCTGTAATGACAAGGAATAAATAATTTTAGCGGTACAGTACAGTTTCCTAAACAACACTTTTACCTCCTGTACTGTCCAGTACTAACCTCACACGTCCATATTTCCATCCAATGCTGCTTCTCATCTTCTTTATGCTGCTCTCGGATACAGTCAGATTGTGCTTTTCCTGCAGAGTGTTTTTGACCCTTAATCCACCCTTCTCATCATTCTCTTCACTTATTATGTCCACCAGAAGAGTTGTCTCCCTACAATGTAAAGAAAATATATTGTTTTATTAATAAGCAGCAATATAAAATTTATATATAAATATAAATATACAAAATATATATACTGTTGTACTATATATATATACAAAATATATATACTGTTGGAATATAAATATAAATATACAAAATATATATACTGTTGTGATATAAATATAAATATACAAAATATATATACTGTACTGATATAAATATAAATATACAAAATATATATACTGTTGTAATATAAATCAACAGAAATAACAAAATTATTAGATTTTAATTAAAATTAATTTTATTTTAAAGTTGTATAAATATACTTACGCGTTATTTACCCTTGGTGCCCTTTTGCGGTCTCTGTTTTTTCCGTGTACATGATAGCTCATGGTGGTTGCTGGCACAACGATGCCAGAAGTAGCTAACCAGCGTTGGATAGCAGCAATTCGGTGTCCGCTCGTGTACATGTCCTTAATTCGCATGCTGAGCTCCTTGGAAATCTTTTTAACAGGCATTGCTGCGAGTAGAAAGAAATACAAACACAAGAATGTATATTCAATGTTTAGTCGATGTGTATTCAATGTGCAGTGAATCCACAAAATGAACAGTGTATTTATACGGTAATGACTCACACTAGAGTACGCCCACTTTCAACACCTGTACCTGGTCGCCATGCATAAAAGGTTACACACTTTGCATAGTCCACCACTCCATGATCTTTATCTGAACTTGCCCTTGTCCAGATACTGCATTGTGCCATCTGCTTCCATGGAGCAACCCCGATTCTACGGACGCAGGAACGCACTCGCCTCTGCCGTGCCTGTCAAGCAGAAAAAGCGAAAGGCGGTTGCCGTTTCCACGCCAAGGCAAAAGCGACAGGCTAAGGCCAATAAAGAAAACCTTCTGCTGACCCCAAAGGCTAAGGGTTTTCATAGACGTCAGCCTTATTATGTCAAGAAGATATACGGTGATGTACTCTCGATGCAAAACGATTGGTAGCCAACCCATCGAACCCACAGATCACTTCCTCACATACGCTTCGACGACTCTCCCGCCGCTGTCCCGGAAATCTTCAGCCCGTCTTCTCCACCCCTCGTCCTTGACGCTGCCGCCGCCCTCACAGAAACCCACAGGCCATCTTCTCCAGTTCTATCCGACGACGCTGCCTCTGAAATCCATGGGTCACTTTCTCCTTTGCTCTTAGACGACTCTGCTTCTCGCCCGGAAATCCAAAGGTCACTTTCTCCATCCCTCTTCGACGACGCTGCCGCTTTTCCTCTACTGGATATCCACAGGTCACCTCCTCCACTCTTCTTCAATGTCGCTGCCGCTTCTCTCCATGGAAGCCCCATCTCATCCTCCGTTGCACCCATCCCTCCAGATGTTCACACGCCATGCACAAGAAGCAGCTCGTTAGACCGGATGCTGAATGGGATAACTGTGGATCTCCCCGGGAATTCTATTGTGCTAGTAAAGATAGATCTGCTTCTGGAGACAATGCTAAAGGTGGAGCAACGGATGCTACAAATGGATCAACAGATGATACATATGGATCAACGGATGGATCGACGGATGGAGAAGATAGAGGCTGACATAGCGGGCATACATTATTTGTTCGGTGTTAATGCCCCTGTTTCCCCGACGCTGGAGCAGGGGGGTGACATGGATGTGATGAATGGGACCTTCGACAACCCTTCCATCACCAAGCGCACCCCCTCCACCAGAAGATGTAGTGTACATGTATGCCGTTTAGGAGGACATGACAACCCCGTCAAGACCACGCCAGGAGACAACATGGCGACCAAGACCGGAGGAAAGCTTCCTCCCAGACAACCTACCATCGCCCGTCGCCTCAAGCACATCCGCTCCCAAAAGACCTACATACGCTCGCATCGATACGGTGCCCGACATCACCCTGTGCGATCTGCCACCGGCGCTCAGGGAGAAGTATAGGGTGAAGAGTGCTGGTGCACCCCACAAGTATGCCTTGTTACTTTTTAAGCACCATGTTCCCTACTCGTTGTACTGTGACTGGGCCTTCAAAGTGAACTACGAAGGAAATCGCGTTAAAAAGGCGCTTCCTGACAATTTAAGAAAGAACATTCGGGATGAAATGCGGCGCTTTTATCCAATTACAGATCCTGTAATGAAAGGCGTTCGAGACTGCATTAATGGCGTTTTGCGCCATGCAAGGAATCGGCCATGGACGGACAATGCGGAGGACTTTCTGTAAGACCATACTGTTGTACTAAACTGTATTGTACTGTACATGATCTGACCTGCTGTACTTAAATAAAGGAGATGTTGTTGTGTGTTTTTTTACTTGTATTTATACAGAAATGTTTTAACTTGCTGTCCACACACACAGGACATGCACAATTCCAGTCCCTGGGGGCCGCAAACAGGCACGGTTTTCAAGGTTGTCCTGAAAACCTGCCCTGTTTGCTGCCCTCGAGGACAGTACTGGTGCAGACTGTTTTGCACACCATCCCACTGTACAGTGTATGTTTTGACTTGTCGCTCTTTAATAAAGGAGATGTTGCGTTTTGTATATTTTAGGAATAAAGAATTTGTTTTTAAAACATGTGACTGTAAACCATACTGACTGACATAAATGTTTTCACACATGTAGCAGTAAACCATACACCTGTTGATGTTTTGAATTGCTGTGCACTAAAAATGTTTCTACATTGTACAGTATTTGTAAATAAATGTTTTTGTACTTACTCCACCAATAAAAGAACATGTTGATTTGTTTTACATTGTTCCATTTGCTCCTTTGCTACTGTAACAAAATACAGTGTTTCTAGAATGTCGAAGCATACTGCACTGTATACTGTAGGCATGCTCAGTATAAGAGTATTAAAAAAAATAGAAGACACAAACTGTTCTGTACTGTATGTACTGACACTGTATACTGTAGAAGACACATAATGTATGTGATACATGTAGAATAAATGCATAGTTTTTATTTTTTCGGGTTTATTACACAGTCCTGTACTGTATATAAAAAAGTATTGTACAGTATACTGTACGGTCGGAAAACATCAGCATACTCTTTCAGGTACAGTATTCTATCCTAATCAATAACAACGGCAACTAAACTGTAGACTCCGGTACGTGGGTTTTTAAATCCGATTCAGCAATGTGCAGGCATTGTTACACAAAGCGATATTATCCATCGAAATCCCTCCATGTGCCGTTTTCTTTTCTGAGGAAAAATAAAAATAAAAGTTTTACTGAAATGGTCAGCCCCCTAAAGAAGTTCCCAGCCAGTCCCACCAATAATTTTCTCGGGGGGTGTCTCCTGTTCACATGCGCATGCGCCTACCGTCGATGCGATGATACGCATATGCGTTTCAAGAAGGCTCCAATGCGCATGCGCCTAGCGTTCCACCAATTGTTCAGTATCTGCAGTACTGTAGAAGCCGCTCAACCAATGATATTGTTTACAGGAGAATCGCTTGACTTTTGAATCGCACCGATATTGATACTGTATTGTCAAAATAAAAAAAACACAGAAAATAATACGGCAACAATACTCACCATAGAATTTCCCATTCAGCTGGTGCCGGCGCCGGTCCACTGCCAGTCCAGCGTTCTTGATCATCCAAGTCGATAGTTTGCAGCAGGACTAGTCCACCTGTAGTCAGCTGATGAGGCTGGAATTTGCATAGGTACATGCAAGCTTGATCGAAACTGCACGCGAAATCCGGCTCAGGCTCAGGGTTGTCACTGATGGGCGGACCGTCATTGGAAGCCGGTGCTGGTGCATTGCTTGGCAGCGACTGTCGTTTCTTAGTTGGGTTTAACACGACCCTTCGCCTTTTGCCGTCATCATGATCATAGATACAGGAAAAAGCCGGTGATACACAGCAATACCCTCCAACAAATTGTGGCTCAATACAATAAAAACAGGGATCGCTACATAACCTTTTCCTTTTTGCACACTTCCACGTATGAGGAGATGGCAAAAATTTATAAAAGTCATAGTTTTCGATAAAATACTGATAAATTTGAACAAGTGTTGCCATCTCATCCTCTGTTGCATTAATCGCGGCCCATATCAAATACGCGTAACTTCTGTCGGATTTTTGGAAAGCAGGCTGCACTTGAACACTCATGGCAGGCGGGTCTCTGGAGAATACTGTAACCGAAACTGGTCTTTGTCTTTCTTTAATATGAAAAGCCTAAATTGATACATTTTTTGCAACCTCTTCCTTCAGTCTCAAGGCCAAGTTACAATAGCACACTGTGGTATCTTTTTTAAACGAAACACCTGCAAGTCGACACATTACTGAAGCGCATGCGCATTACAATTCATGAATATCATGAATAGAGATTGAGGAAGCTAAAATACTTTTGCAAATGGAGAAGGCATCAAAACTTGGTCATGTTTGCATAATGGGGGATTTTAATTATCCAGACATAGACTGGGGCAATGAGATTAGCGTTACAACAAAAGGAAACAGGTTTTTGGGGGTGCTTAAAGACAATTATACGACCCAAATTATTGAGGAACCAACCAGGAGAGGGGCAGTTCTGGATTTGGTCATATCAAACAAAGTAGAAGTAATAACAAATATTCAAGTCCTGGAACATTTGGGTAACAGTGATCATAACATGGTCTCATTTGAAATAAATTATCAAAAAACAGATTACTTGGGTTCAACAAAGACTTTAAACTTTAGAAAGGCAGATTTTAATAAACTGAGGTCTAATCTAGTAGTAATACAATGGAATGATGTTTTTGCAGGGAAAAATGTAGAAGATAAATGGGCGGTCTTTAAAACATTGTTAGAAAAGCACTCTTATCAGTGTATACCCTTGGGTAATAAGTATAAAAGAAATAAGTCAAAACCAATGTGGCTAAATAAACAGGTAGGGGAGGAAATGGACAAGAAGAGGAAGGCGTTTAGATTCTTTAAGTCAGAAGGGACGGAGACATCGTATCAGAATTATAAGGAATGTAACAAAAATTGCAAAAGGGCAATCAAATGAGCAAAAGTGGATAATGAAAAAAGGATTGCAATAGAAAGTAAGGTTAACCCAAAAAAGTTCTTTAAGTACCTTAATAACAAAAAAATGAGAAAAGAAAATATAGGACCCTTTCAGTGTGAGATGGGTAGGCAGATTATTGGAGATAAGGAAAAAGCTGAGGTATTAAACAAATTCTTTGCCTCTGTGTTTACCAGGGAAGAATCAAGTTCAATAGTAGTGTCGCAGGAGGAAGCCACAACCTCCATATTAATGAACAATTGGTTAACTGAGGAAGAAGTTCATAAGCGACTTGAAAAAATTAAAATAAATAAGGCACCTGGCCCCGTTGGCATACATCCAAGAGTTCTCAAGGAGTTAAGCTCAGTAATAGCAAAACCATTATATTTAATATTCAAGGACTCCATTTCCACAGGCTCAGTACCACAAGATTGGCGTAAAGCAGATGTGGTGCCTATATTTAAAAAGGGAGCTAGATCACAAGTGGGAAATTACAGACCTGTAAGCCTGACTTCAATAGTAGGGAAACTACTTGAAGGTTTAATACGGGATAATATTCAGGAATACCTAATGGAAAAGAAAATTATTAGTAATAGTCAGCATGGATTTATGAAGGATAGATCTTGCCAAACTAACCTTATTTGTTTCTTTGAGGAGGTAAGTAGGAATTTAGACCAGGGTAATGCAGTTGATGTGGTCTACTTAGATTTTGCAAAGGCTTTTGATACAGTTTCACACAAGAGGTTGGTGTACAAAATAAAGAAAATTGGACTCAGTAATTATATATGCACCTGGATTGAAAACTGGTTAAAGGATAGACAACAGAGGGTTGTCATAAATGGAACTTTTTCAGGTTGGGCTAAAGTCGTGAGTGGAGTACCTCAGGGATCGGTACTGGGAACCCTGCTTTTTAACTTGTTTATTAATGACCTTGAGGTTGGGATCGAGAGCAAAGTCTCAATCTTTGCTGATGATACTAAATTGTGTAAGGTAATAGAATCAGAGCAGGATGTAATTTCTCTTCAGAAGGACTTGGAGAGACTGGAAATGTGGGCAGGTAAATGGCAGATGAGGTTTAATACAGATAAATGTAAGGTTATGCATTTGGGATGCAAGAATAAAAAGGCGACTTACAAATTAAATGGAGATATATTGGGGGAATCCTTGATGGAGAAGGATTTAGGAGTGCTTGTAGACAGCAGGCTTAGCAATAGTGCCCAATGTCATGCAGTAGCTGTAAAGGCAAACACGATCTTATCTTGCATCAAACGGGCAATGGATGGAAGGGAAATAAACATAATTATGCCCTTTTACAAAGAATTAGTAAGACCACACCTTGAATATGGAGTACAATTTTGGGCACCAATCCTAAGAAAAGACATTATGGAACTAGAGAGAGTGCAGAGAAGAGCCACCAAATTAATAAAGGGGATGGACATTCCAACTTCTGAGGAGAGGCTAGCGAAATTAGATTTATTCACATTAGAAAAGAGGCGTCTATGAGGGGATATGATAACTATATACAAATATATTCAGGGACAATACAAGGAGCTTTCAAAAGAACTATTCATTCCACGGGCAGTACAAAGGACTCGGGCCATCCCTTAAGGTTGGAGGAAAGGAAATTTCACCAGCAACAAAGGAAAGGGTTCATTACAGTAAGGGCAGTTAAAATGTGGAATTCATTACCCATGGAGACTGTGATGGCAGATACAATAGATTTGCTAAAAAAAAGGTTGGACATCTTTTTTAGATGGAAAAGGTATAAAGGAATATACCAAATAAGTATACATGGGAAGGATGTTGATCCAGGGATTAATCCAATTGCCAATTCTTGGAGTCAGTAAGGAATTCATTTTTCCCCTTAATGTGGTTTTTTGTTTGCCTTCCTCAGGATCAATAAGTAAGTATAGATATAGGATAAAGTATCTGTTGTCTAAATTTAGCATAGGTTGAACTTGATGGACGTACGTCTTTTTTCAACCTCATCTACTATGTAACTATATAACTATGTAACTATGATGCTGGAGTCTATCAACAAGTGTATAAAAACCTCTATGCTGCTTCCCGATTATTCACAGAAAGAGACTAATTATTGTAATTATAGTTTCAATGCGAGGATAGAAAGAAGCAAGGGAGCTGTTTTTGTGTAACTCTTCAGAGCTGGCTCCCTTTAGAAGAGGTTTGCACCCAGAATAGTCATTGCATGCTATTTTTATGCTTTTCACATGCAGGGATAATAAGTGGCAGCTTTGCAGTGTGTAATCACAACATCTGGAATGGAAGCTATTTTTTTCTACTAAAAGTGCACTGAGAAGATAGAAGCACCTGAAACTTACAGGCATTCAGCCAAAGTATCTCCAGCTCTGGCTGTAGTATGGCTGATTTTATAGTGGCGTCGTTGCTATGTGCGAGCATTCGCACGCGCACGTCGTGTCACAATTCAGTAATTGGGTTACAGTAGTTAGCCAAGTGCCTGCGCGCCTGCAGGGGAAGAGGCACATCGATGCGGCAGCCGTGGGACGTCAGCGGGTTCAGCCAATGAGTGTGAATCAGCTTTGTCACGCCCCCGCCACGCCCCCGCATCACCGCCAGCACAATAAGCAGGGATTGTATCTTCTCCAACCGCGCGGCAAGGTAAGAGCTCGCATTCTCGCAAGCAAGCGGAGTGTATGAGCTTAGCCTGCGAATGTCTAGGTAAAGCGAGAGTTCTTTACGCAAACCCTCCAGTGCTGATGTAAGCACACTATGTAAAGCACTCAATGTGTTTATTATACAGTATGTGTTCCGTAAGCACACGATGGGCAATCACTGAATTGCATAGGATTGAGGCCCCTGCTTTAAAAGTAACTCTTTGTGAGAAAATGTATTTACAGTATCTGAAATTGGGTCTTTAAGCGGCTATACTACATTGCCACTTTTTTAAAAAATTAATATTATTATTATTTGAATATGTAAAGCATGTGACAATGTATAATCTACATTCTTAACAAAGCATGCATTTGTTTGGTGCTCCTGTTATAATTCTGTAAAAATCCTGATTGTGTGACTAATATAATGGCTGCTTCAGTGTAACTCAGCAGCTACAATGTATCCTTATATTACTAAGGTAACATTATCTATTGTTACAGTTTACAGGACAAACTTGCAAAATTAATTCATTGTAACAGTAAGCAATCAAAACAATTAATTAATACAACAGCAATGAATTAATTGAAACATAAACCTACAAAGAAATTAATTATTAAAAAATATCTGAAACACAACCATTAACGCATTAGCCAACACAAGAAATCATGAATTAAAATTGAAAATCAATCGCTAAAATTTTATTTAAATAAAGCAGCAAAATACCAAACAATGCCATCCACATAATAAAACTGACATCGCAAAAATCAACATGAATACAAAGCAAGAAATGCCAAAAAATTATTGTCCTAATAATGTATTGATCTGTACCCTAAAGTGGTACAGATTAATACATTATCAGTCAATGTGCAAAAAAAATAAAAACATTTAAAAACACATCAAATGTTAAAATCTGTAAAAAAAATACATTTACAAACATGCAATATATTACTTACCATTAGAAGCTCTGGCCCTCCGACTCCTTTAGAAATAGGAAGCTCACGTACCTCGAAGACCTCAAACTGCATCCGATGCCATCCGCCATGAAGATCCGGCTCAGGTACCCAATTTTTCTATCTTTAATCAGCTTCTTCTATCTTCATCTGTCATTATTTCTTGATCTTCTTAATCTTCTATCTTCTTATTGTAATACAAAAAACCCCATGGTAAATCCCAACCGATGTTGTCTCGTCGTCTTCTTGGGCTCAAATGAGGCGTCACGGCCTTAAATATGGCTTGTGACATCACATTTGGTCTGGAACTGGTTTAACAGCCCTCTGATTGGCTGTTAAAACCATGTGCCGACTTTAATTTTTTTTTTAATAACGTCATTCAAGGGAATGATGCCAGCCAATCAGAATGTCTGTGCTTCATTTCCCTTTAAGATGGCGTCACTAAATCCATGGTATTATAGCCAATCAGATCATGGGAACCAATTCCCCAATCTGATTGGTTGTAGTATACCATTTGACAGAGTCATTTTGGGTCAAGTATGTGACGTCATCCAAAGGTAGTCACATGGTGTACTACAACCAATCAGATTAGGGAATTGGTTCCCACAATCGGATTGGCTGAAGTACCATGGGACACCGGCCATCTCGGATTTAGTGACGTCATCTTAAAGGGAAATGAAGCACAGCTATTCTGATTGGCTGGCTTCATTCCCTTTAAATGACGTAATTACAAAAAAATCGGCAAATGGTTTTAACAGCCAATCAGATGGCTGTTAAACCAGTTTCAGCCCAAATGTGACATCACAAGCCATATTTAAGGCCATGACGCCTCATGTGAGTCCAAGAAGACGACGAGACAACATCAGTTGGGATCTACCATGGGCTTTTTGTATTACAATAAGAAGATAGAAGATTAAGAAGATCAAGAAATAATGACAGATGAAGATAGAAGTCACGTGATGCGGCCGTCGCAACCAGAAAACAAATGTCAAAAATGCTTCAACTGTCACCCGCATTGCAGTAGCAAGCGGCGTGACAGTCTCGGTATGTATACACGCTTTGCTGAGGAGCATACTATTTTTTGGGCGCTTTTCAGCGTCGCTCTGGGCGGCTCCGAGCACGTTTTTGTATAATCATGGCCTTAGGGAGGTGTGATCTGATGCACATATGAGACTGGATCTAATTCTGTACGTCTTTAGTTGTTCAACCTTTTTGAATGTAAAATACCCCAGAGTTTAAGTGAATGAATGGTCAGTGGCACACGTAAGACCAAGACGGTCAAACATGTTTTTTTTATCTGACACAACTGAATTTAGGCGCTTCAATGTGGTCATTGTGTATTTATTGCGACCAGCAATTGTTACATTATTACAACTTCCAGACCCTGGCCTGAGATGGCTTTATCTCCAGTTTCATCACCATCCAATCTTATGAGATCAGTCAGATTGGATCCAAATCCGATATACAAAGGGTTCCGCACATGTTCTACATGCTGTTTATGGCACTGTTTGTGTGTACTTAGTTTACCAATACCAGAATAAACTATCTACAATTAATCATTGCCCACTGAAACACTGCAAGGACATTATATTCTTCCACCTGGATTTCTCAGTAACACTAATTATCAATGAAATAAGCCAAGGTTGAACTGACGCCATCGTATTCTCTTAGTGGGATCTGTACAACAAATAATTAGTGTTATTTTCATGCACCTGCATCCCAAAAGCCTTGGCTGGGGAGTGGGTATTGATAGGCACAGCAGGTCCAGCACACTGTCCAAATGATGTCAGTTGATGCATGTGGTCCTGTGAAAACATAATGTTCCCTGTTCGAGGATCTGAGTAAAATCTAGTGACAGAATATTTGTTTTGCATTTTGATATAGTGAATGCAAGTTTCCCAGACACACAAGAGTAATGGCCCTTTGGGTTGGGAAAGACTACTACAAGTTTTAATGCAAACAAACAGTGATAGACAGCACTCAAAAAGTGGTAATAACGAGTTTGATGCAGGGTGCAACAGGAACCTAGGGGACCCTAATTCCCCTAAAACCACGAACAAACACAAACAAATGTTCCAGCACTCACTGTCTATATTAAAAAAATAATAATAATCAACTAGGGGATAATGTCCAAACTTGAGGTGAATTTAATATGAACACAAGAAAACAATGACTTGGAGGAGTGATGTAACACAATGGAAGCAATGTCTCAGGGATGATTAGTGTGGGGAAAGGACACACCTCAAAACATTTACCCCCTAAAATACCCTCCTCCTCGTGTTGTGTTTTCTCCCTTACTGTGTGTTGTGTACTTCCTTTCCCTGTGTCCTTTAGCCACACTCCTCATCCCAGAGACATTGCTTCCATTGTGGTACATCACTCCAAGTCTTGTTTTCTTGTGTTCATATTAAATGAACACTCTCCCCCCCCTCCCTCCACGGGCTCGGGCTGGAGCTGCTGATGGAAGGTAATCAAAAGCAACACACACACACACAGGCACTCATACACACGCACGCAGGCACACACACACACACAGAGGCAGGCACTCACGCACTCAGGCACACAAATACACAAACACAGACAGGCACTCACGCTGCTTTCCTTCCACACTCCTCCCCGCTCCCCGAAGCCTCTCCTCCTCCCGAAGCCTCCCCTCCTCATTGGCTCACAGCCACACCACGTGATGCGTCGACGCTAGGGATTACAATTCTCTTGAATCCCCTAGCGGCTGACGCGTCACAGCGTGTAGTGAGCTGTGCAGCCAGGGGGGACCAGGACCGGCTCGGGAGGATTCCCCTGCTGGTGGGGAAAGCTCGTGCAGCCGCCCGTGCCGCCGGGCGCAGCGGGTCCCAGGCCTAAGGTATCTAGTGATTGGAATGGTGTACGGGTGTCAGACCCAACAGGATTAGAACCCACAACTTGTGCTACTCTGGGCATCAGCTCTACCAGTGTGAGGTAAGCCACTGGCACTGTCTATTGCCATATCTCCAAGGGATATCTATTTTCTTGAACTTTGATTATTGTAACCTTGAAAGGACTTCAAGCCCAAAGTAACAATATGTACTGAGGGCTATGAGTTACCGAGTAAGGCTAAGGCCCAGCTGCACGCGCCTTCACACCCGCCGTGCGTCCTGAGTGCGATCTGCGGTCTGTAACCAGCTTTTATAGGCACGGGAGGCATGGCCAAAATGTGTCGTGTGGGCGTGGCAATGGGGGGGCGATCAGAAGAATATGCATGTGAAACAGCTGCTTTGCTCGCGCTGGAGCACAACATGTTTGTAATATTACAAGCTTAATAAATCGCGGAAAACCACTGGAGTGTGGAGCCTGGTAAAGGCGCTTTGGTGCTTGTCAGCATGTGTAAGGCAGTTCTGTAAATATAATCGGAATACAGTTCTTTTTGTAAATATTATCAGACCATTCTATGTATTTTGGTTTAATACAATAGAAAGCTTGCAACCATTATACCAGAACTCGGAACAGACAATTTTTACAAGTATGTGCATTTTGTTAAGATCCCTGCATAGATTAACTTGTGACAATTTGTTACAGAGGTTTTGATACAAAATAGTGCTGCCGGCGATCTCCCCTCCTCATTGGCTCCCTTCCACACCATGTGACGCGTCGCCGCTCGGGAACACAATCCTATTGTAGCCCCTGCTGGCTGACGCGTCACAGTGCGCAGTGAGCCAGGGAGCGAGGAGGCACAAGGGACTGCCAGGTAGAAGGTAAGGGGCTGGTCGGAGGCACACACGCGGGGACCTGGCCTTAAGGTGAGATTAAATAAAACAGAGGTTTTCTGACACACACAGGTAAATACAAGGTGACGCCCAGCAAATAAAGCAGATGCAGAGAGAAAGTGCTATAACAAAGTGACCTGGTGACTGGAGTTAATACTTCTAATCTTATACAGGATAAAGACAGTGGGCCATATTTGCTAAGCAGTGTTCACATTCAGTGCTGGAATACGTTACAGCCTATTAAATAAATGGACTGTAAGATCACTTCCTGCACCAGAAGGTGTCTCATGGCAGGAGACGGCTTATTACTGTACATATGCTTCTCTATCGCAGAAGAGGGTAACGTGCTGTGTACAGGTATGCGCAGTCACTGAAAAGTAAAGCTGGAATGTATGCGGGGACAGTGGCACTATCCACCAGCGGGTTTAGCTCACACTGCTGGGTCTGATCCCCGAAGTAGCAGAAGTTGTTAAGATTCGCTTAATGCAAACACTATAAATTTGGCGCACACTCCACATTCCGATCATTGGCTCAGGATATTTTGTTGAAATCTTATGAAATTAGAAAATCTAAGACTAATTTTGCAAAATGATTAGCCTTTTGAAGCTTGGTGGACTCTTTACTAAGTAACCAAAAATGGAGGAAAGAAAAGCGAAAAATGTCACAGCTGCAGTTATGAATAGCTTTGCCCATCTTTAATTGTGTGGATGGTATTATGGCCTTGGCTACGTCACTCACCTCATCACAAGATATCCCTATGATAACATGTTTAAACTAGCTCATTTTCAATAGTTCATCAAGTGCTTTGCTCACTGCATGCATCATTTATTTGAAATTGCAAGCAGATGGGGTTTTTTTTAACACTAATCAGCCAATAGATATTTTCCCAAATGTGTTTACTTGTTGCCCAAGGGAATAAGCATCCGTACCCTGCCCTACACCTCACCAGAATATCCTACATGCTAATTCATGTACAGTCTCAGAAGGTGCAGGTTGAAAAGTTGAAACAGCCTCGACTGGAAAATATTTCTTACGGCAACTATCCAGTAGTTTTTTACTTCTCATCTTCTGTTAACTTTTGATTGTGTTATCCCTGCAGTGCAACCACAGTATAAATCCTCATTTGATATTCCGCACCTGGTGTCGGCATTCATTTACCTACTTTAAGCTAAACACAGGCGCTGAGCAGTAAACTCCAAATACAGATGCAACAACAATTGCACTTTATTTATGATCCAGCACACATTCATTGTCAGATTGGCCAGCCCGGCTTAAACATCTGGAAGATGACATTTGCAGCATCATAAATAAAGAGAAGATGTTTCTGCATACATATTTTTTTGTTTTCTGTACAGTCCCTTTACATTCAATATTCTGACACTTACATAAATAATGCTGACGTTTTTAGTGTCTGTGTTTAGATCGTGAGATGTGAAGATGGGAGAAGAGCTGGAAACTATGCATTTGGTTATTTGAGCAAATTTACAGTGTGAGTCGTATTTTGTTGATGATTTATTAGGGCTAGTAGCACATACCACTGAGGAAGGTATCAAAGTTAGACCTTTCAACCCCAATAGATATAAGGGACCTTCTTATTATACAGGATGGAGGCAAAATAGCTTTTCCCCAGATACAAACATGACAATAAACAAGAAACAGTTTGTCTGTCAGAAAGTTGTGTATGAAGTTCTTGTAAGGATGACTAAAGCTGGTGCTGGGACATAGCAGTATGGGTCATGCCATAAACCTGTACAATTAAACAGTACTTTATAGCAGTGATTCCCAAAAGGCAGGGAATCCTTACAGATTGGTGAGGTGTCTCCAAAGGGGTTAGTTCCAAAAAAATCAGTACTGGCAGCTCCCAGGCAGTGTAATGGGGTCTTTAGCCTGTGTGGGGGCTACGCACTCAGTAAGGCCCCAAATGACACCTTAGAGTGGGGGGTATCGCTGTCACTTGCAGCAGGAGTTTCCCACAATGTTTTGCATTAACAGCAGCAAGGCATTATGGGGCGTGACTTTGGAAGCTCCCGTAGTGAGTGACAGCTATACCCCCCCATGATGCCTGCGCACACTGAGGGCCAGTTTGAGGCCTGAGGGCCAGGTTGAGGCATGTGCTGGGGTCGGTCACACAGTTTTGTTAGCGATAGTCTGCTGAGTCGGTAATAATATTTATGGATTAGGAGATCATAGAACAAATATGTTCTCGCTGGGGGGGCACAATGTAAAAAAGGTTGGAAACCGCTGCTTTCTAGGCTTCCTCCTATGAAGTGGATGTTTACATTATGTTAAGTCTAATAAATGCAGAGAAAGTGTTGAACAATATTGCCAGCCAGTGGACAGATCACGTGGGTGCTCCAAGCAGATTAAAGGACATTTGACAAAGCTATTCTTTAATGGAATGATAATGGCTGCTTGGATATGCTTCCCAGTTGAGTTGGTTAGGAAAAAACCCAGTGAATGACTATTTATTTGTATAATCATAGGAGTTCTGGGAACAATAACATCCAAGTGACTTGATAACTATTGAATCTCTGCAAATCTCTTCCACTGAACATACAACTGTTTACAGTACCTGGTTTTGGCTTCCTATCCTATTTCACCTGACATGGGATCTACGAGTCAGAAATAGTTTGAGGCTTTCAAATCTAGAAAGCCTGCACGCTCCAGCTGTCAGAGAGCCAGCCAACTGTGATTGATTAATAGAGGAATGCATCTGATTGTGCAGGGAAAAACAAAATTGCAGTTACTTAATATGGTCCTGTCAGCAAAAGCCCCTCCACTGACAGTCTTTATAGAACAACCATCTGTTTTTGTGGACTGCAAATACTTTATCAAAATATTTATGACATATATCTTCTGAAGGATGATATCTTACCCCTTCCTATAGATTAATGTTTTATAAGGTAACTAGAAAGCTTAGTACAGTGGGAAAATAAACTTTCAGATCCATCTAAGTCACATGGAACAGAGTGGATTCCAGGATAGATCCATTTATTTTTAATAACTTAGATTTTTATTGGTTTTTAATGCAGTACAAAAACATAGCATACATCCACTGTTTCTTTTAACTACCAATGCCAATCATTTTTAACATCAGAAAATTAAAATAGAAAATAAGAGAGGGAAGGGGGGAGGGATTCCCCTGTCCAGTGTCTTCTTTCTTATCAGCTGAAATTGGCTTTGAACTTGGATAGTAAACATGCATCTGAACCCTGCATGGTCTCAACTTCTTAACTTCTTCTCACTCTTGAAAGTCTCTGGGTCTTTAGTTGTCTTAAACATATCACTACTGTTAAAAGAGAATGCATCTGAAACTATCAAATTTATGGAATTTCGTTCTGTTTCCACAACACTGCGATCTCGCACCTCGTCGTCACGACCCGGTGTTGGTCTATTTAGAAGGAAAATCCACGGGTCCATTGGAATTGTGAGGTCAAAAATCCTCTGTAGCCAATCTCTGATCTTTTCCCATACAGGGGCGATCCGAGGGAAGGGCCACAGCATATGTAACAAGGCAGCGGATTCTCCGCATTGTCTAGGACACAATGGGAGTGTCCCGTTAGAAAATTCGATAATTTGAGTGAGGTGAGATACCATCTCATTAATACCTTATATGCGTTCTATTTTAATGTCGTGCACATCGATCTTTTAGCCGCTGCTGTGACGATCGCTGTCCACTCATCTGCCCCCAGGACCTCTCCCAGATCAGCCTCCCATTGTGTCATGTATCCTAATTTTGTGTCACTTTAGGGCCAGAACTTCTCTATACATTTGCGGTGAGTCCGCAAATCTCAGTCTCTATAAGACAGAGCTTTTCAAATGTAGTCAATGGGGGGGGGGGGGGGGGATTGTGTTTATTGTAAAATGCCCTGACCTGGAGGTATCTACAGAATTCAGAGTGCGGGATAGTTTTATCGGATCTAATTTGTTCAAATGATTTGATGTTTTTATTGCCCTCCAGATCTCTAAGTCTATTCAAACCTTTTTTTTACCATATTGAACAGTCGGTGCTATTCATACCTGGAGCAAGGTCTGGATTGTCCCAAATAGGGGTCATCAATGAATTCTTAGTGGTCAAGGCACATTTAAATTTGGACGCCTCCCAAATTGACAACGAGTTGGTCATAGCGGATAGTGGCTATTTTTAGGATCCAAATTAGGTTGTTTACCTCCATTGGGGAGCCAAACTCTCTCTTCAATGCCACCCACCTTTTTAATTCTAGGTCCGTCTGCCATTGGGAATCTTGACATAATTGTGCCGCTTTATAGTAAGACAACAAGCAAGGTACCACCAGCCCTCCCGCAGAGGTTTGTTTCAATAGGATCTGTTTCCTCACTCTCGCTTGTTTGCCTCCCCAGATAAACCTGGAGATCACAGACTGAAGCGAGAGTATATCCTTCAGTCTCAGTGGCACCGGTAGAGTCTGGAATAGATATAAGATCCGTGGGAGGAGGTTTATTTTAACGCTACAGTATATATTTTCCCGATCCAAGAGATATTGTAGGTTGACCATTTTCTAATGTCCTTTTTAAAGACTGGATGAGTTTGGGGAAATTCACATTATAAATGGCCTTATGTTCTTTGGTGATGTGTACCCCTGAGTATTTGATAGCTTTGTGTTGCCAATTAAAATTAAAATTAATCGCTATTCATTTTTCTGTCACCTTTGGAAGATTTATATTCAGCGCTTCTGATTTAGTTTGGTTAATCTTGAATCCTGATATCCTATTGAATTTCCCCAACAAGTCGAACAGATTTGGTAGCGAGGTGAGGGCTTTAGAAAGTGTAAGGAAGACCTCATTTGCATATAGAGGCACTTTATGTGTTTGGCTATTTAGTTCGAATCATGAAATATCTGGGCATTTACGGATCTGAGCTACCAGTGGTTCCAAGCACAAGGCAAACAGGAGCGGTGAAAGGGGGCACCCCTGTCTTGTGCCGCTTTTGACCCTAAAGGGATCTGAGGAGAAACCCTGGTGAATCACACTTGTGGCTGGACCCGAGTACAGTAGGATTGCGTTCACTATCCTCTCTCCGAAACCAAAAGCTCCAAGCGTAGATCTTAAGTATGGCCAGTCAATCCTGTCAAAAAACTTTTCTGCATCTAGACCTAACACCACAATCTGTATCTGTTTTGTATTGGCTCTCTATCAGATCAATGATTTGACGTGTGTTATCTGCTGCTTGTCGATCCTTAATAAATCAGACAGGTGTCTGAGGGGCCTCGGGTGCTTCACACAGGAGTCTGGGGGCCCTCGGGTGGTCCCTACGGGTCCGCGGTGCCCCCACAGATGTGTGGCCACCGGTTCTTCCCCGCAGGTGTCCCCCATGGACCCGGCAGCCGTTTACCCGTGAGAAGTCCGAGGAGACCTCAGGTGGTCTCCATAGTTCTCCCGCAGTCCGGAGGAAACAACCCTGTATGTAAAAATAAATAAAAATGTCCTATACATTAAATACATCAATCCCCCACACCCCCCCCCCCCAACACATACAGTACAATAATGTGCAAAATAACTATTATCCAGATAGGGATAATAGATTATTTGCCCATTATTAAACACATTAAGTAGCATAATAAAAGAAATCAAGTTCTACTGACCTGATCAATATGAAGCCCCCTCGACAGCAAAATCCGTGTCCTCCGTTGCCAACAAAATACATAGCCAATACATTGATATTACATTCTGATATCAATTAACCCCTCAATCACCTTATTGGAAAATAACTGAAAAGGTAATTAAGGGGTTAACCCACCCTTCACCCATTCATTTGTACAGTGGCTTCATCATGCAACTATATATATATAGTTCATGAAGGGGTTAAGTCCACCCGCAACCCCCCCGCAAGCCCTAAACACCGACCAAGGGCCAAATACCCCCTTCACCCACCCCCGCTACCCACAATAAACCTGGCACGGCTGGTTAACCCCTTCATTGCCTTAGCGTTTAGCCGCGAAGGAAATGAAGTGGGCTTTAAATGCATTTTTCCTGCCTCGGATGCATGCCGGGGGGCTCCGGTGCTGGTATTAATGGGTATCAGCTCCGGAGACCACCGGCATCAATCCCAGGCAGGAAAAAGGCCTGATTTTTTTCTAAGTGTCGACCTTGTCGATTCTTCTCCACCACCAACTTGCCAACTTTAGTTGGCGGGCTGTATTGGCGTAAAAATCTCAATTCTAGAGTGCCGATCACCAGCGAAAAGCTGATCGGGGCTACTAGAATTCAGCCGATTTCAAAAAGTGCGAAAAGTGGCTTATCGGCACCCGCATGCCGAAAAGTTTTTTTCGGGAAAAAAATGTGACGATTTTGGTCACTTTTTGGCGCTTACTGAATCTGAAAGGCTATTTTGGCGAAAAAATTGCGAAAAATGCCTTTTCGGCACTTACTGCATAGAGCCCTTAATCTGTTGGCAAATAATTTAGCATAGATTTTGATGTCTGTACAGTTTTTATGAGGGAGATTGGCCTGTAACTTTTACAGTCTAAAGGATCTTTTCCTTGTTTATAAATTAAGTAAATGGATGCCTAGAGCATGTGTTCTGGGAAAGGGCTCCCCACCAACACTGCATTAAACATTCAGAGGAGGAATGGGACAAAAGTTTAATATATTTTTTGTAGTAGAGATTCGAGAATCCGTCTGGACCCGGGGCCTTAGAGGGTAATAGGTCTTTAATCACTTTGAATGAATTCTTCCAAAGTAAAATCTTTCCCCAATGTCTCTCTCTCCCAACCATTCAATCTTGGTAGGTTTCAGCTTGTCAGGAAATCCCTCAGAGCTCGTTTTGTGTTAACGTTATGTGCCACTTTCTCTCCATTCTATAGGTCTTCGTAGAATCTTTTAAACTCTTCCACAATTCATTTTGGAGGCTCCCGATTTTAATCTTATAGTCTGAATGTTGTAATTTGGATGCTTATTTCTCAATTTATTTGCAAGCATGGTATCTGCCTTGTTTGCTTTTTTGAAAAACTGCCTTTTTGATCAACTCAGTGAGTTATCAGCCTGGGAGGTTAAGAGTAAGTTTAACTCAATTTTGACATCCTTTAATTGTTGAAGGGTATCTGGGTTGGAACTTTGTTTATGTTTACTTGAGAGGTCTTTTAGTTTGGTCTGTAAGAGTACAATTTTTGAGTTCCTTTCTCGTTTTCTTTTGACCAGAGTACCTTCGTAATGTTGCTTTGTGTGTTTCCCATAGTTTCAAATGAGAAACAATGGTACCATTGTTTAATCTATAAAATTCGTCTATTGTGTTACTTACTGATTGGTATATTTCTGGGATTTTCAAGATGGATTCATTAAGTTTCCAGTTTGCTCCTGGTCTGTCTAGGTTAAATTGGGTTCACCTTAGCTCAATTGGCGTGTGATCTGACCATAAAATATTATGGATCCCAGCATGGGAGATCTTCGGGGCCAGGCTGCTCGATATGAAGTAGTAATCAATTCTGCTATAAGTTGTTTGAGGATGTGAGAAAAAGGTGTAATATTTCAAAGAGGTGGAGCTCTCTCCAAATATCCACTAGGTGCTTCTCCCATAGTCCTTTGGTCAGCGTGGCCAGGTTGTCTCTTCTGTTAATTCTATGGGGGCCTGATCTCTCTAACCTAGGATTCATGGCTCCGTTAAAGTCGCCTGCGACTATAAGATATCCTTTTGCCACTTTATTCAGAGTATTGAAGACTGATGTGAAGAAGGAGGGGTCGTGCTCACAAGGAGCGTAAATGGTGGCTACCGTTATGGGATGACTATTAATCGTACCTGTAAGTATCAAGTACACACCCTCTCTATCTTTCTTTATCAAGTCCACCAGAAATGGGAATCTACTGTTGCGGCTAAGCTTATTCGAAAGCTTTACCGCAATTGTTCTGGGCTTTTTTTTTCAGCCGCCGAACTTGGCCGCGCGCCAGCCGCATCTCGCGGCCGCACGCAGGCCGTTTCTCCGTTCAGCGCTAATGGCGCTGAACAATGGAAGCGCCGCAGGCGCCAAAAATAAAAAAAAGCCCGCGTCTGCACGTGGTTTAAAAATACCCGCGGTGGCGGCCGTTTTAGACTCAGGGCGGCCGCCACTGTATTATGAAAGAGTATCGCCACCCAGCTTTTCTTTTTGCTAGCGGAAGATAAATAGAACTGCCTGAAGTGTTTATGGGACAAGCATTCAGAAAGGACTGTTTGGAAATGGTTAAACCAAGGCCTGCAATTCACCTGCCTCCTGATATGCTTGTCCCCCCAACTAGTACATACCTATCACAAGTACCCATCAGGCCTGCTAAATATGTATCCATCCACCAATCCCATTTACCCTTTAACTAGCATGTTGTTCATAATATGGTATTTATAAAACTCTCAGGAAATACTGTATACAGTTAAAAACACTTTTTTTTTTTTTTTTTAAAGAAAACAGTTCCAGAAACGTCGGTGAAGCTGGGTCTCCAACTTTCCCTAACGCATTCCACCTCCTGCCAAACTGGAGGAATGCACATTCCCATACACACATGGCCCACGGTGCTGTATTGCTGTGGAAGTTGCTTATAAACCTCTAATTAGGACCATAAGCCTCAAAATGATCATCAGCACTAAAATATTATAGGTTTTCATTTTTGTTTTTTTAATTCCTAGTTTATGCTCTTTGCGTGGACGTGGATGTGGGTAAGGGGTTAACCACAAAGTTACCACCAGTTGTCTTTCACCTGCCGGCAAGGCACCAAAATGAGTACATAAATCCTTAAAAAACAAACAAAAAAACAATGCCATATTTATGCTGCTATCACCGTGATTTATTTAAGGAGTTCTTGGTACCTTTGCGCCCAGAGAAATGGGAGCGTCGCACACAGGCCGCGCTGCCATTAAACTAATCACATTTGTGAGTCTCGAACACATTTTTTTTATACCCTACAACTCTCTGATCTGTAAGTGCTTCCAGGCGCTTGACAGGGACGGTCAACATAGGGTCTGGGAGAAGATAAGGGTTGTATTTTTAATAATATCAGACAGTATAAAAAACTCACTCTCCCAGCTATTACTACTCACATTTTACCAGCATCCTAATATTTATGGTAACCTCCAAGTCATACACATACATTGTGTCATAGGCTTCTTTGGAGCATTGAGCGTGAAATGAAATATCTGTTACTTGTCAAAGGGGGGTCATATCAATGACTGCTTTATTGGACAAAACAACAATATGCACAAAATATTTCAATTCATGTTGGCCTGTAATAATAACCAAGATACAATTGTTAACCTGAACGAAGTGGCTCCAAAAAGCTTTAACGATCGCCTTTAAGTTAGCCTCACCCAAGTAACGCATTCAGATATCTGGAGAGGCTGTCCTTGCCTTGTCACCAGGAAGAAACAGTAATAGACAGTTTATTTACAAAACTGCTGTCCTGGGTCTCCTGAGAAAACAAAAGGTTTCCTTAACAATTGAATTACTTGTAACTTAAAGAACACGCTGACCACAAGGCTAATCCCTCTCTACTGGAGCAAGGCAGTCCACCTCTTGCTGGTTCACCTCTAGCTTGCTGTTTTGTGCACACAAATTGACATTTTCATGGCTATATCATGAAAAAAATGCATATATTTTAAAGTTATTTCTGGGGTCATACACAGTGGGAAAAAAATCACAGACCTAAACTCTGCATTTAATACTGTGTAATTTTGAAAGGCACAATATATATTTTATATATTAAATAGTTTTAAGAGTGTTTTTACAAAAAGAGAATGGCACCGTGTTAGACTGTGGAGTAGACAAATAAAAGTAAGATAGAAGTGATATCTTTAGTGGCGAACCTGAGGTTAAAAAACATTCAGGACCCCAAGCGCCCGTCCTTCAGACAGCCTGTACTCTTTTTAACCATGGATTAGCCATTAAAGGTATCACTTCTATCTGACTTTTTATTTTTAAAATTTGATTCTCTGTTCATCATTTATTTTTTTAAGTAAGAGCCGCCACTTGAGGGGGCGTCGCAATACTTTACAGTGAGTTGGTGTAAGGATTCTGCTCGATCCGTGTCGGGTTTTGCTGCAGTTCGGGTTTTCCAACTCACCTACCCTTTCTGCTCACTGTGGCCATTTTGGTTACTGGCAGCCTGCTATATAAGGCTTCGGACATGGTGACATTCACAGCCCTGAGCAGCGCTGATGCTCATGCTCTCCTGCTCAAGAAGGAGCTTTTTTGTGTCCCTGCATGAGCATCAGCGTGTGCGCTTGTGAGCCGAGTGGGAGGCGGGGCGGGAGGCGTGGCTAGCGTGCCACGTCACGGTGCAGACGTCTCGGAGTGCCATTGGCTTTTGGAGGTCACGTGACCGGCCCTGCACTTCCCTCAGCGGGAAAAATTAAATTGTGCTATCGGCTGCAATTCCACATGCCTCTTCACGCCTGCGGATGGGCCATCTACAGCCGTGCTCAATGGGGATGATGTTTCCCCTCAGCGCGGCTCAGCGCGGGTTAGCACAGTCTTTTTGACCATGGCCCTAGCCTAAGGCTTCAGTTCCTGGTGGGAGTTGCCGAGCACAGTTCTACCGTTTGCAGCTCCTGTTGGTCTTTGCAGTCACGCTTTACCCTTTTGCCTGTTTTGATTCCCCTGTCGCTGACCCCGGGCCGTGACCTCGACCTCGCTGCCTTCCACCTGCCCTGACCTCTACCCATCTCCTGGACCTTGCAACACTGTCGCCAGCCCTGACCCCTGCCTGCTTACTGACTACGGATACTCTTACAGGACTCTGTCCTTTGGCTCTGGTCAGTTTAGTTGCATCCCTAACTCAGCCATGCGGTCCGCTTACTGATTTGAGATGAGCACCGTCACAGTTTGAGAACAACTAAAATTAAATACAATTATTTAGTTACGTAAAGTTAAGATTGATCTTTCCCCGCTGGAGATTAGCACATCCTGATTTTTTTTAAATTAAAAAATATATATTTTCTTAAACAAAAATGCAAGGCATGCTCAGGGGGCAAGATAAGAAACTTTGGGGGCATTTAAAATGTGGAATTCATTGCCCATGGAAATTGTGATGGCAAATACAATAGATTTGTTCAAAAAAAGGTTGGGCATCTTTTTAGAAAGGAAAGGTATAGAAGGATATACCAAATAAGTAAACATGGGAAGGATGTTGATCCGGGAGTAATCTGATTGTCAATTCTTGGAGTCAGGAAGGAATAAATTTTTCCCCTTATGAGATCTCTTTCCCATCACTGGGTTTTTTTGTTTGCCTTCCTCTGGATCAATATACTGTAAGTACAAATATAGGATAAGTATCTGTTGTCTAAATTTTGCATAGGTGGAACTTGATGGATGCAAGTCTTTTTTAAACCTCTTCTAATATGTAACTATGTAACTATGTCACTTTTGCCTGTCTAGAATTTTTGGGTATCTGCATTCTTGAATGTTGAAATTTATACCATCAGTAATTTATCTCCTGCATTTTAGAAATATATTTTATAACACTTGTTTTGAGGTCCTTGTTACTCACCTGATCACAATGAAGCAGTTGTTACACACTTATGGGTCTATTATTCATGCTGAGTACAACTGAAACAAAGTAAACAGAGCCAACCCCCCAAAAAGAGAAAGACTCAGCAGCTACTCCCTTTTGCCCATAAAACAGCCCCCATTTCCAGATATGGTAACATATTTATGTTTGGTTGTTTTTTCCTGGTGTAGCGGGGTCCACCTTCCTTGACTGGATGAGGGGGAGATGCTCTGCGTTGCCTCGCTGATGCGCTGGTGGTCCATCACATGAATATCCACAAATAGTACAGTATGTGCGGGTAGTGTCTGAGTGGGGGGGGGAGCTGCAGCAGTACTGTAGCGGTTACCGCCAAAATGGGAGAACCGCGTAATGAGCATACACCGTTGCAAGCTTGTGCTTTGCTAAATCGTGTGTGTTATAGCATCCCAGGGGACTCTTGCTACCACTTACCCCGCCAGAGGAGCTGCAGTGCGTACAATAGCGGTTGCTGCCAAAATGGGAGAACTGCGTGGCAAGATTTGCAAAGTTGCATGCTCTCTTTGCAAGAAATGCGCTTGGTTCGGCACAAAACCAAAGCTGCCCACAGTAAGGGCTGGGTTCAGCGCGAAAGCTGGATCCGCGCCCACAGCGGCAATGTACTATTGCGTGTCACCACTAGGGGTGTAGCCGGACGTAAGCTAGTGCACCCTCAGTTGCACGTGGTGAACAAAAGGAGCAAGAGCCACCTTAGACTGTTCCCGCTTACCACCACTATCATGGCTGAGTGTACTCTATCCCCGGACACGCTACCAGGAGGCTTTCTGCTAGTGCGAATTAATGGAGAGAACTTCCTCCAGTGTATCTGTGCTTACTGTGATTATCCCGGCGGAGACGTGAGCCTTAAGTCACAGTGTAAGAGATGTGAGACATCCCACCTTGAGTCCAAGGTATTGCCACCACCCATGCCGGGTCAGAAGGAGGTAAGGGAGTTTTATGCCACGATATGTGACTTGCAAAAACTAATGACCCATGCTACCTCCAGGGATAAACAAAGTTGCTTAATGGCCATTTACAACTTACAGTTGTGTGAAAAAGAAAGTACACCATCTTTGAATTCCATGGTTTTACATATCAGGACATAATAACAATCATCTGTTCCTTAGCAGGTCTTAAAATTAGGTAAATACAACCTCAGATGAACAACAACACACGACATATTACACCGTGTCATGATTTAACAATAAACTTGAGAAAGCGCCACTAGTGGCGTGAAACGCGTGGGAGGAGGAGTGCTTCTGTTTTGTGGATGTCATTTTTTATGTAGTTTATTAAAGGTTTTTTATTTGAATACCTGGCTGGTGAGTTCTGCTGCTTGGAAGGTTTCTGCTGATACTCGGATCCCCTTTTTCTTCATACCGTGGATCATTGGTGGGAGGAAGTGGAGTTCTCTGTGGAAGAGACGACAGAGGCTCTCAGAGGGATGAGTATATTAAACTAGGGCTAATATCACCCACAGGTCTGAAGATAGTGTACCAAGATAAGATCCCTAACGAGCCATTATTTTGGGTGCTACCAGGCCAAGCCTGTGGCCGGAATTTAACTAAGAACAGCCGGGCCGACTGAATAGTAGTTCAAAGGTACAGCAAGTCCCATGGGTTCGATTACCCTTATGTGCCTGAAACTTTAATGCGGGAAGCAGAGGCCCATTGAGAGGAGTGGGTGAGGGATGCTGTCCTAGATTATCTGGCATCCAGGTGCAGTATATCACGGTACTACAATGAAGAAACGGTGTGTTACCTCATGAATGTATGGTAGGTGGGAAGGAACTTATATATGGACCGAGTGGAATACATCACTGAGCGGCATCAGAAGAGGTGTTACTCTGTCACAGTGCCCGATGAGGAGGGCAGGTTAGTTAGGAAACCTGACCCAAAACACTATTATTGAAGAGTGGGTACGGATTCTCCATGTTAGGGAAGGTTCTGGATGTTCTCCATTGTTTTGAATGTTCTGCAATGTTATGTTATGTTTCCTTGTTCTCCAATTTATAGGATGGTCCACAGATTGGATGTCTCAGCGTAAGCATGAGAGTTCCACAAGGGGTAGTGTGAAGCCAGGTAACCCCCTAGGCTACTAAATTCCCCGCCTAACACGTAAGTCCTGGTACCAGCACAGGCAGTGTTAGGGTTAAATCTGCCGTACTGTAGTTAGCCGTTCCCTTGAGTGACATGTGGGGTTGCCTATGGCCTGGGTACTGCCCATACGAGGCTGAGACCTGGAGCCCCTCCCCTGGTAACAAAAAGGGGCTGCAGCTCCAAATGTAGTAGTTGTAGAAGTGTGGAGCCAGGTCATGGGAATACGTGCTTCAGACATAAAAGTAACATTAAGGAAGAGGAGTCCCTGCTCCGAGGAGCTTACAATCTAATTGAATCAGAATTATATTGTTTGCCGCAAGTTTCTATCAAGAACCCAATATGTCAATGTCTGTGAAGCATAAAGCACCTTTTTGTTTATATAGGTTTCTGGCGCTCGTCTGTGTTATGTTCAAGCTTCCACGCCCAGCCTGCACCTACCCAGCACCCTGCAAAGGCCAATAGATGGAGCACTGCCAATCTGATGTGACCTTTTTAGAGCCGGGTAAGGAGGGTGGTAATGGTCTTTAAATATTTTGGTAGATAATACCCAAGAAGCTTTCAGTAGACTGAACCACACAGAATATATTTGAGGTTTGGGATATAGGCTCATATATACTAAGCAGTCATCTGTCATAGGATGCCTCCCTACACTGGAAGTCCCTGTATAGCAGCTAGCACATCGTATGGCGTCTTCCATCACCATGAGGACCCTTAAGGGAGAAGACTGCTTAGTTAATACGTCCCAGTTTCCCTTTGGTTCAGTTCTCGATTAAGGGAGAAATAGTTGTGGCTCAGATGGGCTCTAAAGTCTGCTAAATTTGTGACATGACAGGCACATTAAAGTTATTAGGAAAGATAAGCAGTTCTGTTTCTGTGCTGCTGCTTGAAAGTGAATTATTTTTCTCAGCGGTAAGCCTCAGTGCTGGCTGGAGGTCATATCTGGTGCAAGAGGATCATGGCTTCTATAAATATTATAGCAAAGCGATGAGAGTACACTGGGACGCTGTCAGTCATTACGGCTTTTAATGATTACAGGTTATGCTCATCAGGATTTTTCTTTTTAAGATCAAGACCAAATCGGACAAAAGGGGAAAAAAGCTGTTAAAAAAGTTCACAGATCAAGTGTTCATTTTTTTCTTTATTTAGTGGCTAAATGTTGTTACTAGTCGAGTTTAACCAGATCCGACTTCAGAGTTGAGATGTATGAATGCAAGGAAGGGTGTTTTGGGATCAATGCTTGTTTAAGAGATTTCCAACATTTGGATTTATATCTCCCGCCAGCTAAAAGATTTTTTAGGCATAAATAATGGGAAAAGGGAGCAACACAGATACAGAATTTGAGCCACCCGGTTATAATGTGAGCACCGGCTAACTCCTCCGATTAAAACTCCCTAAATTGAAAACTACCGCACACGATACAAAATAAAAACAAAGTGCTTTGATACATTGATGCAAAGAGGCACAGGGAGAAAATGCTTATTTGCAACAGAACTGCCCCCTGGGTATTACATATCTTAACAACAAATTGTCAACAAAACATTTAGGGGTACATTCTGTATGTGCCGAAGAAACTATTGGGACCGTTTTGGGCCGAAAATCCCCAGTAAAGTTAATACTATGAATTTTGAGCCAATAAATAGTCCTAATGGCCACTTCAGCGTATATAGAATAAACCCCCAAGCTAGTGCTCCATTCAGTATACTCCAAGAAATCACATTCGGAAAACATATTCAGGCCGCTTTCCCTGAAAAAATTCAAACTGCATAAATATTAGACTTGCATAAATATTGCCTGAATCCCCCCTCCCTCCCCCCCCCCCCCAATAAACAAAACACTGAAAGAAATGCATGATTGGAAACTCTGATAAAATACCAATAAGGAAACGAGAAGGCTCCATTTTGTATAGATATTCACAGTAAGCAGGCCTATATCTGGGACAAGCACAAATGGTTAAGTCATATACTGTGGCTATTATCACATTTCACATTGGCAGGTATTGTAACTGCTTCACAGCTCTCATCCTCAACTGTAACACTCGTGTTACATCTTTATTGGTCATTTCGCCTCGGTTAACCAGCAGATAGTTTAACTGAAAAATATAGGAACGCATGCATCTAGTACCAGTAAGGGTTATTGCGCCCATGTTGGTGTAATTCCCATTGACTTGAACAGGAGTTAGCAGCAGAACGGTTGCCATGGTGACCTGTTCCGGAACTTGATGCATGGGTCCCGTTGAGTTTATTGAATACCAACTGAATGCTGCATTTTGCGAAGATGGCTCATTTCAAAGGTGATTTTCAATTCTGATGAAAATTCATTGTTTTTGTGGGGGTTTTTTTTAATGGCTGCTTTGAGTATCTATTTATTCTGTATTGGATTAGGAGGCAGCTTTGTCATTTCTTCGCAGCTTCCTCTTCGGAGTATGCCGAGTGGGGCCCATAGCTGTTTCTTTCAGACCATTTATTTATTTATAGAAATGTGTTACGAGGAAGTAATACACTGAGAGTTACCTCTCGTTTTCACGTATGTCCTGGGCACAGAGTTATAATAATACATGGTTACATTAAAAGAACAGGGGTATACAGTCAATTCCCAGACATTTCATGGACCATGCATTTCCTCCGTGTCTGCAGGAGGTGATTGGGATGAACTGATTAGTTAAATCCTCTGGAACCAATAGGTTTTATGTACCAAGGTATCTGGTATCTGCCTTTGGCACAACTGTGTCAGTATGGGGAGAGTTACCGGATTGATATTCTGTACATCAGTGGTGTTTAAGTTCGGTCCTCCAGGGCTACCACAAAGAGCAGATTGTCAGGGCAATACATACCTTAGCCAGGGATCATTAAAGCAGCGTTAATAGGTAAAGTATGCGTTAATTTGAGAAATCCTAAAAATACGGGTCTGATGTTGGCCCTGAAGGATTGGACGTGACCTTCCCGGATATACATTAATTAGATGCATCAATTTCTGATGCTGTTGATACCATTTTTCTGCAAGGGTTGGTCCTGGTTCAGAAGATGCAGAAGGCGGAGATATAAATGTCATTACACTGCAACTTTGTTGAAACATGCAATTAGCTACTTACTCAGTATCGAGGAGAATGTAAGAGGATCTCAATCATGTTTCTATATTTCATACTCAGCAGTTTCTTTAGTACACTGTATGAACAATTCATTTCCATTTTGTAGCAACTTTGTCCCCCCCCCAAAGGTTTGAAGCTTAACTTCAAAATCACAACATCTTAATGACTAAACTCATGAAGCAGGACAACAAGATAATTGTACAGTAGGTAACTTATTTTGTTGCCTGAATAAATGGGATTGATGTTTTAGATATATTAAATATAACTGCTTCAATAAATCAAATGTTTTTTCAAATTTGTCTCATTTCTGAAACGTTATGCAAGGAAGGATGGGACTTTATAGGAAGAAACTGTTCAACTTTAGCAGAATTGGGTTTTTGTATTCTTATTAACATTTTTCTCTTGGTTTAAAATAAAAAAAAAAGGAAAGGAACACAATCATTTAACGTAGAATTACATTTTCGGAACTAATAGGAGATTTCACATCTTAGCCCGGGTTGTTCTTGCACATCAGATGCCGCAGAACAATTTTATTAACACTTCCAGTCTGCTATTACAAAGATAGAAGACTCAATTTTAATCAGACAGGCTCTTTTGAATTCCATTAGGCAATTTAACCTTACACTGAGCTATTTCTTGCCCCTTATTCCTCGTTCCTATAATCGTTGCTCCTGCACAACGCCAGTAAGTTTACCATGGAAGAAATCACTGCTATATACAGTAGGTTTCACAGAAATGTATATATGATGCTATATAAACACTCCTTCAAATGTTTTACTGCAAAAATATTGCAAACAGAATAACTATGTTCCTGCTCACAGACATACTGCAGCAATTCCTACGATGCATCAACCAGAGAGGAACTGGAAGGTAATATTTTACATTGACAGCCATCATTAATGAGCTACAGGAAATCCCAGAATTGCTCCAAGGAAATACTGATGCTCCAAATTGTGTGCTAGTAATACTATCAATAGTCCAGAAAGAATGAACTGCATGATGAATAATAAAGCAAACTTCCGTTCAGAGTCCCATTGTAGAATGAATATAGTAAGTAAATAAGTAATCACCCCACTTGACCGAGTACCGTAGCGTCACACGGGTAGGGGCTTAAGTGTGGTAGGGAGGCCGTGTAGCAACAATACCGCCGCGTCCCCTGAGAAGGAACCATATACGGCTAAGTATGCCGCCACCCTCCACCACTGCCCCAATACTCCCAGCGCCACACCGGATCAAGATAACCTCACAGCGGAGGTAAGTACGGGGGATAAATAAGGGAGCAAATGCACTCACATTCTTGACACGACGGGTCTCTGGTCCACACTCAGCGTTCGGCGTTCACCATCCAGCGATGACGTCAGGACCTCTGAACCTCTGAACCGGAAGTGACGTGTAGCGTGCTCCAAGCCAGGGGAAATCCAACAAAAATAGAACAGAAGGGCGGTGCACTGCTGCCGTCAGGATTAGAAGAAGGCGATATCCACACGCAATGTAAATGAATAAAAGGTTGTATTTATTGAGTGCATATACACTAGAAATAGTGCTACAGAGCGAACTCTGACGCGTTTCGTCCCTGCCTAGGACTTTGTCAAAGAGTGAGACTCAGAGAGAGACTCTTTGACAAAGTCCCAGGCAGGGACGAAACGCGTCAGAGTTCGCTCTGTAGCACTATTTCTAGTGTATATGCACTCAATAAATACAACCTTTTATTCATTTACATTGCGTGTGGATATCGCCTTCTTCTAATCCTGACGGCAGCAGTGCACCGCCCTTCTGTTCTATCATTAATGAGCTAGCCTTACATTTCTATTGAAAACATTTTTCCCACAGTAGAACTCAGTTCTAGGAGTTTTGCTCAGAAATTAACTGCAATGATGTATAGTACAGTTAGCATGCAGCAATCTAAAGACTTTTTGAAGTGAAACTTCTTTGCTGGCACCTAGAGTTTTGATAGGGATAATTACTTGTGTTGTAACAAAAATCCATGACGGAAGTGACGCCACGCTATTAATGGATGCACGACCGTGCATGTGCATACCACACACTTCCAGGCTGCACGGAGGTTGTAGCCAGCACATACGCAGAAGAGAAGCTTGCAGACCACACTGCGCATGCACAATACCACCCTTGTCCAGCTCCACATGCGCAGTAACAGGCATCACCTTCTGCGCATGACCACAACTACACTCGCACCCCCCTCTTCAAGTCTGCATGCACACTAACGGCCATCTGCTACTAATGTGGGCCTCTGCACATGCACACCATAGGCCACGGGCCTCTGCACATGCATGCCATGCAAGAGACCGGACCGAGGGGGAGGAGAGCCGAGGAACACCGGACAGAGAGAAAGAGGAGATACTGTGTGACGGAGCGGCCTGTGGGCGAGGTCAGAAAGACGCTTTAGACAGAGGGTAAAGCTTAACCGGTTGGTTTATTAACCAGAAGACAACTAAACAATAGGTATCCTGTCCCTTTAAGGCCAAAAGAAATGAATAATTAAACACCTATTCCCTTTAGGGATGCTAACTCACTACTTCAGCCCTATCTAACGGTGCTGGCCAACTAAACTGGTTCTCAGTCCAAAACATATATTATCCTGTGCAAACAAACAGTCTTTTAACATTTCAGAGTCCTATTTATTGCTTATCTGTATTTGCAGGGGATTCCTATCCCAGGATCTCCGTGTTGCTCCTTCAGTCCTTCAGGAATGCCGTCTCCAGGGACAGACTGTCCAGTCCGTGGTGAAATTTATCCTGGGTGTGATTCTCAGCTGGCCTGCTTCCTTCAGTCCTAGGGCCCATAACAACCAGGCTACCTCCTGGCTGGGAGAAGTTTCACTTCCTTTATCTCTCTAGGGGAAAGCAGTCTAACGTTCTCTGGCAGCTTCCTGCCTTTTATCCTTGCTCAATCAGGGATTTTACCTATCACATGTAGGAAACCTGACACCCGTGTCACGTCACACAGAGTGGCACACACACACAGAGTGGCACACGGTCACACATAGACACTTACACACACAGAGTGACACACACAGAGTGACACACACACACACACACACACCGAGTGACACTCACACAGAGTGGCACACACACACACAGAGTGACAAACACACACAAACACGAGGAATTCACAGTTAGTATAAATATAGAAGTGCAAATAGCTACACAGGGCGTGTGTGCCGAGCACACACTGCCTAAGTCAAACTTCCTTGCGTTTTGTCACCGAAATTGTGTTTTGATTTTTAATTAAAAACATCACCATCACAAATGCAATTTCTGTGAAAAAAGACAAAGACGTTTCACTTACAGTTCGCGTGCTCGGCACACACACAATGTGTTAGTTTTGTTGGATCAGATATGTATTCCTGTTGTTTTATTTCCTTTCTTGCTGGGCATCTCTTATATTACATTGTGCTATTCTATTGACCATTTTAAGACACATTTCGCTAGCACAGAGTGACTTTTAGAGCAGTAGCACTCAACGCCAGTCCCCCAGACCCCCCCCACCCCCCAACAGGTCAGGTTTTCAGGGTATCCCTGCTTCAGCACAGGTGGCTCAATCAGGGGCTCAGTCAAAGACTGAGCCCCTGATTGAGCCACCTGCGCTGAAGAGCTACCTGTGCTGTCTTCGACTAAGCCACTGACTGAGCCACCTCTGCTGAAGCAGGGATAAACTGAAAACCTGACCTGTTGGGGGAATCAAGGGCTGGAGTTGAGCACCTCTGCTTTAGAGAACAAAACCATAAACTGTGGATCTTCACTTTTCCAAAGTGGCTGGGCCACAAAAACATTGTAATGTCATTTTAGACACATTTAAGTATACATATTTTCTGCATGCATCTATATTGTCTTTATCATATATATTTTTCTATTAACTATTGCAGTATGAGAAAGTGCACTTAAAGCTGCAGTTCAAGCTCCCGTTGTTTTATTTTTTTATTTAATTTTTTTTACTTCAATAGTTTCATGTGGGCAATCTCTACTTACCTTAAGAACTGCATAGCTGCCGGTCAATTCGTTCTCCATCTATTGATCGGCGAAGTTTGGCGACATCTTTAGATCTGGGGAATGTAAATGGTTGCTATAGGAACAAACATGCTTGTTAAAATAGAATACAAGAAAATTGGTCTTTCAAAGTTGTTTTTTTAAAAACAGAAAATGCTAAAAGTATTTTTTCTTACTACAGAACTGATTTATTAAAAAAACAACACACATGCAGGATATTGCTTGAACTGCAGCTTTAACTGCAATGAAGTTAGCAGAGGCAGACTTTCCAAAGGGTCACTCCAAGACCCGTCCTGAGCTGCAAGGTGAAGAGACCTGCCCCACGCAGTCATGTGACTTAGGCTTTGTCTTGTGCTTCCTCGGTTAAATGACTTTCTTTTTTATATATCAAGTAAAAATGTGTCTTCTATACAAAACAAAAATCCTAGAATTGAACTGGTAAGAAGAATGTCAGTGCACAAGGGTGTTACAACAAAACACTGCGCTTGGAATATGACTTTTAACAAGCTACTAAATGCAGTATTCTCATTTTCCAGATTACCCAATGATTTTCCAAGATAAAAACCCTACATGTATTTTGTCCGCCTTCTCACTGCCGCATGCACTGATATCCATGTTGAATTGTCTTCACCATTCCGGGAAGAGAGAGAAAAAAAAGAAAAAAGCTAAGGGGATTACACTTATCGGCAAAAGGCATTTTGGTTTTACAGAGATAAAGATGAAGAGCAAATAAATCCTTGAAATAAGTAGCCCATTCTTCAAGATGCGGCAGGAAAAAAAAGTACATTAAAAAACATTGTATCACAATAAGCGGGTAATAAACAATACCCCAGAGTAATGTGCAGAATGTGATCATAATCGTGCACCTGTTGGGAAGGAAAAACAATTGATTTTCATGTTTTTATTATTTTTCATATTTATTGAATTGGATTTACATTAGAAACAGAGAAAGATTACTCATTTAAAAAAGAGAGGGTGATTTAAAGATACTTATTCTAGACATATCTTGCATACTGTGTGAGTGTGCATACTGTGTGAGTGCATACTGTGTGAGTGTGCATACTGTGTGTGTGTATACTGTGTGTGCATACTGTGTGAGTGTGCATACTGTGTGTGTGTATACTGTGTGTTCATACTGTGTGAGTGTGCATACTGTGTGTGTGTGTGTGTGTGTGTGTGTATACTGTGTGTGTATACTGTGTGTGCATACTGTGTGAGTGTGTATACTGTGTGTGTGCATACTGTGTGAGTGTGCATACTGTGTGAGTGTGCATACTGTGTGAGTGTGTATACGGTGTGAGTGTGCATACTGTGTGAGTGTGCATACTGTGTGAGTGTGCATACTGTGTGATTGTGCATATATGCATAGACATAGCCAATGTTATTTCACCCGCTAATGTGAAATAACGCATGAAATATTGCACACGTTACGTTAACCATTGTTTTTAATAATGCTACTGTTAAATAAGGCACCTGCATTAATGATACAGATCACGTTAATGGGAGCAGTAACATCTGCTATATCTGTATGTGTATATATATATGTAGCACTACTTCCCCCCTCCCCCTCTCTGGGAGTTCTTGCCTATACTACAAGTCCATGTATATATATATATATATATAGGCGCTATTATTATAAAAAAATATATATATATATATATATATATATATATATATATATATATATATATATATATATATATATATATATATATATATATATCTTATATGTATGTATATGATATATGAAGGTAGCCCCCTCGGATCAGGGATAAATAAATGACAAAGAGAAAGGGTCTTGCTAATGCTCCTATTGGTTATGCAAAGAGGACGGATCAATGACACAATGTGCAGAGTATATTGTGATGAGACAGTAAGTGAATATGTATAAATACAACAGCAGAACTAACGTTCAAAAGAAATGTGCAAAGTGGTGAACCGTGTCAAGCACCGACAGGACCTTATTTGTTGTTGTGCAAAGAGAGTTTTACTGGAGAGCAGAAAATGTTTGACCAGTCCCTGGCGAATTGGGACTGACCTGTGATGATTCCTCAGCGGAACGGCAAAAAGATGGTGGAAAATGTGGGATTTCAAAGGAACTGTTTCACCAGGAATCGTTTTTGGTATAAAAATAAATAAATAAATAAAAAAAAACATGAAAAAGGTTTGCGGATGTATTTTAGAAAGTTCGGCACATCCGTAATGTGGAGGTGTCCCGGATACAGCAGTATCTGCCTCCATGCTTGGAACCAGTGGGGGGATTAAAATGTAGTGGAATCTGTCATTTCCTTCTCTGTCACAGATTGCTGGTTATGTCATCGCTTTATTGCCTCGTATCATTTTATTTTATTTTCAGGAGTCCTTTAAAATTGAAAAGGACTCTAAAAGGGATGAAAGCAACAGCGAGCAATTTCTGTTTCCCCCCTGCAGCTATTCAAAGGGACAAATGTACCTAATGAAAACATATATATGCATGCTTTGCTTGGTATTACTTTTCTGGCAAAACATCAATACCCTAAGTAATTACTAAATAACGTCCCAGAGACCCAGGGGCCATAGTTTATGGAATTGTAATAAATTACTTATAGTGCATTACAGATACCAGAGTATACCTACACAGACTGTTCAATCAATCATCAGAAGTCTGCTTAATGTAAGGCTACAGGCAAATTATGACAATTGATCTCTTAGTATGCTGTTCTCCAACACTGTATATCATATTTACAGAAACACTAAAAACCCACAGTGGGTGACAAAGAATCATTGTTCCTTTGCTGGCTAAAATGATTATTTCTATGAGAGAGATAATATAATTGAATAGTCATTCTCTACTTCCTTTTAAACGCGGATAAGGCGAATCAATTCTGCTACAATAAAGGTCACAGACGGGGGCCATGTTATAGGGTCATTTTTTAACAAAATACTCTGCTTGTTTGTCACTTTTGACCAAGTGGCCTTTTCAAATGAAATGTCGCTTCACCCAGGAGGATTTCCTGATATCTGACTTCCAGTCCCCATGGATTTTCTCGCTGATGATGTGCAAATTATTAAGGTCTCAATGCATGACTGCATGAAGCATCCTCCAGGATTGTACCCTAAGTCCATCAGTGTGTGGTACATGGGAAGGTTTATATGGAGCAATGGGAGAAGTTAGAGGAAGTGCTATGTGGAAGAAGAAGAATTTATGGGAAGTGGTTATTGAGAGCAGTTGGAAGAGTTAGGGAGGGGGTTACTGTATAATCTTTGGTAATATTAAGTAATAGGATGACGTGTGTGTGTGTGTGTATGGGGGGAGAGGCAGGTTGGTAGGTGACACACAGATGATAAAGATGTTTTAATATACGTGTGCATTGCTGTCATTTGTCTCCATATTTTATATATTGACTTAAATGTCAGATTTGAGCTGGTATTAAAGGTGTCATCCCACCGCAGAGCACAGTGAAGTAATGATATATATATAGGGCATATCCCTTTTTGTAACTGAGGGATGCAGTTTATCATGAAAATTTTGAATCACCGTCTAGAGTTTGAAATCTTTTTCTAGTTGTTTAACGTTATAGTGTGGACTGTGGATGGGGAAGGGAGTTCATTGAGTTATTCTGTGCTTCCCTGATACAAACTATAACAAAATATTGTGCTGTCTGATGCAGTGTTTTTCAACAGGTGTCCTAGGAACCCTTGGGCTTCTGATCTCAGACACGCCATTAGAGAGGGTTGGGGTTCCTTACAATGCATCTGATCTCAGATGCGCTATTAGAGAGGGTCGGGGTTCCTTACAATGCATCTGATCTCAGACGCGCTATTAAGAGGGTCGGGGTTCCTTACAATGCATCTGATCTCAAACGCACAATTAGAGAGGGTCGGGGTTCCTTACAATGCATCTGATCTCAGACGCGCTATTAGAGAGGGTTGGGGTTCCTTACAATGCATCTGATCTAAGGCGTGCTATTGGAGAGGGTCAGGTTGATATATAGACACTATGAGATATTTATTGTGCTGTGAGGGTTTTGTGTTAATTCCAAAGATACTGTAATCTGTACAATACGCATTAAAGTACTGGACAGATTCATTCAAATCTTCATTAAATACAATCTGGAAATCTTCATTAAATACAATCTGGACAGATGTTTACAAACCCAAACCCGTTACCGGATTGTGTGGCGAAGGCACGCTTTTTAATATGTTTCACAAGTTGTATAAATATCTCCTCAAACATCCATCCAAAATCATTAGGGAGACATGCCTGTGTTAAAGAGGAGCACACCCAAAGTATCTGGCTGGGAGATATGCAAATTATATTTAAATGAGTCCCATCGCAAACTTCTTAAAGGATTTCCATACCAACAATATAGCGTTGATAAGCCTAAGATACCAAACTAATGACTGGAATGGTGTCAGACCAAAAAGAACTAGAATCTACAACCACTGCTTTTCTAGACAACAGCTCTAGCAGTGTGAGCAAAACCAGCTGATAGGAAGTACAGGTATTTCAGGTGTTTTAATCAATGAACATTAAACTGCTTTTTTTTTTTTTATAACTTGTATTTTATTGAAATATTTTTTGCGTAAGAAATACAATAAAACATACATTACATAGTTACTTTGTGCATCGTAGTAAAATAAATACAATCTTTGAAACATTGTGCTGTATATAAAGTGGGGGTTCCACGACTTTTCGCGCCCTACTGAGCCGTGGAAAATGGGGTTGAACCGGGGTTGAGGGGGGAAAAAAAAAATAAAAAAAAATAAATAAAAAATAAATAAAAAAAAATAAAATAAAAAAAAAAAAAAAGGGGGGGGGGAGGTGGGGAAGGGGGAGGAGGGTTAGGAAATGGCAGGGGGGATAGGGAAAGGAGGTAATTGATTACTAGATGTTGGTATCGCCGGGTCACGAGAGATACTCCAGTTGTCAGTCGTAGAATGAGTAAGCTGGTGCCTGAGTGTTGAAGTATATAAGATAGAACGGGATCTTTGAAATCGCTCACTCCTACAGGAGAACGCATCTACCATTATCAATGCCAAATTGTGTTACGCTCAACCCCGGGGATGTCTGTCTGTGCTAACCAAGGCAGCCAGACGTTTAGATAATTGTCACCAGTGTCGTTAACCAGACTCGTTAACTTTTCCATCTGGCAGATAAACCATAATCGATTCCGAATCTTTGGGATGTTTGGTATGTCGGGGCGTTTCCATAGTGCTGCGATCTCACACCTCGTTGCAATTGCAAAATGAGAAATTAATTTATTTTGGGATTTTGTTAGATCTTTTAGAGGTCTGTTCAGGAGGAACAGCCAAGGATCTGGGGGAATAGTGAGGTCAAAAATCCTCTGTATCCAATTTCTAATCTTGTCCCATATTTGGGCTATTCGTGGGCAAGACCACAGCATATGTAACAAGTCGGCCGTTCCTCCGCACTGTTTGGGGCATAGGGGGGAGGAACCTGGCACGAACTTAGATAATTTGAGTGGGGTGAGGTACCACCTCATGAGTACTTTATATGCGTTCTCCTTTAGTGTGGTGCAAATAGAGCTTTTGGCTGTGGCTAAAAATATGGTGTTCCAATCGTCCTCCTCTAGAATCTCTCCTAGGTCCGTCTCCCATTGGTTTCTAAAAGCAGGGGTGTGTTGGTGTGATGCTGAGAGATCGACTACTTCTTTATATATCGTTGATATAAGTCCCTTAGTGTCGGTTTCTGCCCGACAGAGCTTTTCGAATTTAGTCAGGGGGGGTTATGGGGCCAATTTGTTGTAGAATGCTCTTATCTGGAGATATTTAAAGAATTCTGAGTGGGGGATATTTTGTTCTGATCTGATGTGTTCGAATGTTTTAATTTTAAGATCAAAACCCTCTAGGTCCTTGATCCTATTGTATCCTTTTGATCTCCATACTGAACAATTATTGCCTATTAGACCAGGTGCGAACCTCGGATTATTCCATATGGGGGACATTAGGGAGTTAACTGATGTAAGAGAGTTCTTAATTTTGGAAGCTTCCCAGATCGACAACGAGTTAGTCATTGAGGTGAGCGGCAGATCTATGTGTTTTCTTGAGTTTTTAGGTAGCCAAATTAAACTGCTAAGGTCCAATGGGGAACTAGCAGCACCTTCCAACTCCACCCATCTTTTCAATTTAGGGTCGGAGTGCCAATGTATAATATGACTTAATTGAGCCGCTTTATAATACGATAACAGGCAGGGTACCGCCAAGCCTCCCGCTAACACAGATCTTTTCATATTTATTTTATTGACTCTCGGTTTTTTCCCCTTCCAGATGAATTTGGATATTTCAGACTGAAGTGAGAGTATATCCTTCAGTCTGAGTGGCACTGGCAGGGTTTGGAAGAGGTATAGGATACGGGGTAGTAGGTTCATTTTGATGCTATGTATCCTACCTATCCATGAAATTTGCTTGGAGGCCCATCTGGAGAGGTCTTTTTTTAAGGAACGAATTAGGTTGGGATAATTTGCGGAATAGATATTTTTAGCGTTTTTTGTAATTTGAATACCTAGGTATTTTATGGATTTCTTTTGCCAATTAAACTGGAAGTTGAGCTTTAACAATTTCTCGGTGTGACTAGGGAGATTAATGTTTAGAGCTTCTGATTTGGATTGGTTGATTTTGAATCCAGAGACTTTGGAAAATCTGTCAAGTAGGTCAAATAGGTTTGGGAGGGAAGTGAGGGGCTTTGAAATTATTAATAAGATATCATCTGCGTACAGGGCCGCCTTATGAGTTTGTGAATATACGTTTAACCCTGAGATATCTGGGTTGTCTCGGATGTGTGCCGCCAGAGGTTCAATACATAGGGCAAACAGGAGAGGGGATAAAGGGCACCCCTGTCTCGTGCCGCTCTGAATCTGGAATGGGAGAGAGGGGAAACCCTGATGTATAACCTTGGCTGTTGGGCCTGAGTATAGAGACATAATTGCTCTGCTCACCTGATCCCCGAATCCAAATGCTGCGAGCGTTTCCTTAAGATATGGCCAGTCAATCCAATCAAAGGCTTTTTCTGCATCCAGACTTAATAGCATACTTTGGGTGTTATTTTTATTTGCCAATTCTAGCAGATCAATAAATCGTCGGGTATTATCCGCTGCCTGCCTTCCTTTTATGAAGCCGACTTGATCTGGGTGTATTAGTCTGGGTAGGATTGTACTCAATCTGTTGGCCAGGAGTTTAGCGAATAATTTGATATCCGTATTGATTAATGATATAGGTCTATAACTTGTACAATGCAACGGATCTTTCCCAGGCTTATGTATGAGAGATATAGACGCCCGCAGCATATCTCCGGGGATTGGGGCTCCCGCTAAGATAGCGTTGAACATGTGGAGCAGCCTTGGGGCAAGTAATTCTGAGAATTTCTTATAGTAGAGCCCTGAAAAGCCATCCGGACCTGGTGCCTTTGAAGATTTGAGTTCTTTGATAGCCTGTGACACTTTTTCCAATGTGAAGTCAGTACACAGCTTGTTGCTTTCGCTCTCTGTTAATCTCTCTAGTTTTGAGCTGGCTAAGAAATCTCTTAGAGCCTTGCTCGTTTTGCTGTTATGTGCCACTTTCTTCCCATCATATAAGGAGCCATAGAAAGAGCCAAATTCTTCTACTATCTTTTGGGGGTTGGATGTGTGGATGTCAGATTTTAAGCGTAAAGCTTGGATATTAAACTTAGATTGTCTATCTTTTAGCGCGCGGGCTAGCATCGTATCCGGCCTGTTAGCTTTTTCATAAAACTTCCTCTTTGACCAGCTTAGTGAGTTGTCGGCCCTGGAAGTTAATAACATGTTTAGTTCAATTTTGGTATCTTTTAATGTCTGAAGTGTTTGTTTGTTTGGGTGAGACTTGTGAGATACTAGTAGAGAGTGGAGTTTGTCTTGGAGAATAATAATTTTAGCGTCTCTCTCCCGTTTTCTTTTAGCGGTGATGCTGATTAGTAGACCCCTCAGTGTAGCTTTGTGAGCTTCCCAAAGAGTAATATGGGATTCCACAGAGCCTGTGTTAAGTTTAAAGAATTGATCAATATCTTGACCTATAGCATCACAGAGTGCGGGTATCTTTAGGATTGATTCATTTAGTTTCCAGTTCGCCCCTGGTCTAAAGGCCTGAATTTTAGTGCACCGTAGCTCTATAGGTGCATGGTCGGACCATGAAATATCATGGATCTCAGAACGAGCGACCATAGGGACCAGTTGACCCGAAATGAAGAAGTAGTCGATTCTGCTATATGTTGTGTGTGGATGGGAATAAAAAGTATAATCCTTACTCGTCGGATGTGTCTCTCTCCAAATGTCCACTAATTGGTTATCTTTTAGGTTTTTAAGTAGGGAGGAGTGAGCTTTTTTGTTGTCTGAGTCCTTTCCCCCTGATCTATCTAGGGAAGCTTGTATTACTATATTGAAATCACCTGCGAGGATTATGCTGCCTTGGGATATTGAGCGCAGAATTCGGAAAAATTTATTGAAGAATGCAGCATCTTGTACACATGGGGCATATAAGGATGCTAAGGTGATATGTTGTTCGTGTATAGTACCTACAAGGATTAGAAAATGTCCTTCCGCGTCTTTTTTCACTGTTTTGGCTACGAATGGAGTTTTATTGCTAAAGAGTATAGCTACACCGCCTTTTTTGGTGGGCGCCGAAGCTGTATAGAACTGGGAGAAGCCCTTGTCTAGGAATTTAGGTGTATTGTTTTTACTAAAGTGTGTCTCCTGGAGGAGCAATATTTCAGCCTGTTTTCGTCTATAATCAGAGAAGGCTAGTCTTCTTTTAATTGGGCTATTAAAGCCTTTAACGTTGTGTGAGATTAAGTTTAATGCCATTGTGCAATAGGGAGGAGGTACGCCGAGGTGAATGGAGTCCTGATCCCAGAGCTCCTCACCCGTTGGCATTCTTAAACATAATAAAAGCGGCAATTTCAATCACTCCCCGGCTCACTATACAGCAAAAGTTTTATAAACCTGCAGAGATGGCCTCAGGCAGAACTGCCCGCACCAAAAGCCAGCCAGTTTCTACATATTTTAAGCGAAAAGCAGTGCCCCCAGCAGATAAGCAGAATAAAATGGTGTCTCCCCCCCACCCTGCTATGGATGACCCGGAGGCAGATCCCTTCACGGAAGATGAAGGAGATGAAGAAGTGGTCCGCAGAAAGGACTTAAGAAAGGACTTAAAAGAATTCTGTTCACATATGAAAAAGTTTTTCAAATCTGAACTTTGGGCCCTCAGGAAAGACATTGATGCCCTGGGTGAAAGAACTGACACTCTTGAAACAAAGGCTGATGAATCAATGGCTGCCATCTCCCATACACAAGAACAAATATCCTCTCTGACTGACAAAGTTAAGTTCCTGGAGGATAAAGCAGAAGACGCAGAGAATCGTGACAGGAGATGCAACATTAGATTACGTGGAGTGCCAGAAAGCATCAATAACCCAGAAGATTTCACCCTCAGGTGGCTAGAGCACCTCTTCCCGGACAAACAGGAGGCAGAGTTAAGGCTAGACCGCTGCCACAGAGCTCTCCGTGGGAAACCGCAGAGCGGGGACCCCCCCAGGGATATTGTCACCAGATTTCACCACTTCCGCACAAAGGAAGAAGTGTGCAGAATTGCCCGAGAGGCCAGGTCACTGGAGTTTGAAGGAGTTAAGCTTCAGGTATACCAAGACCTAGCCCCAGCTACCCTTTTGAAGAGAAAAGCCCTGGCCCCCACCACACGTGTAATGAGAGACAACAACATTAAATATAGGTGGCTGTTTCCCTGTGCCCTTCTTAGCATCAAGAACGGAGTAGCCCATACACTAAAGAATCCGGAGGATGGGGAGAGTTTCCTAACCAAATTAGGCATCCCCAGAACCACCCGAAGCACACCGGGTTCCCCATTACCAAACCCCCCTTCCACATCTACCAGCCCCTCCTGGTCCAAAGTGGGAACCAACAAACCTAAGGGGATGACTGCCCCTGAGGCATCAGGATCAGAATAAACCAGCTTCCCTGATTCCTGATACAAATAATGAACTGTTGGCGCAGAATACCCCTCCCCGCCGCTGTCCCGACCTACCTACGCTCTCAAAACCCTGATCGCCGCCTGGAGCTGAGCCGCACACCACTTTCGAGCGGCAGCCATCTTTCCCTGATCCTCCCTGGTCCGGCGCGGGAGCTGCAGTGAGGATGGCGCGAAGCCAGGTATGACGTCGCCGTCGCGCTGCTCCCTCTCGCGGGATCAGGGTTCCCTTGAGTGATCAGACGCCACCACCAAGATGGCTGCCGCTGGATGCCGCTGACGTCACCGAGGACTCGCGAGATTGGAGTCTCCTTAAGGGATCCGACGCCACCACCAAGATGGCTGCCGCTGACGTCATCGAGGTCTCGCGAGATCGGAGTTTCCTTAAGGGATCCGACGCCACCACCAAGATGGCTGCCGCTGGATGCCGCTGACGTCATCGAGGACCCGGATGCAGGAAGAGCCCAAGCTGAAAGGAGGAAGCCGGATGCCAGACGAGCAGAGAGAAGAAGAAATTCAACATAGCAGCATTCTCCCCAGTATCCACCTCACTCACACCTACACTGTACACCACACACTAACAAACTAATAAACTAATAATCTAATACATTACATAGTTATATACATATGAGTGTATATGGGTGTATGTATATATGCGTTCGTATATAAGTATGAGTGCGTGGGTATGTATGCATTTGTACATATGTATGTATATGTATGTGTATGAGTATATATGTTTATATATATGTGCGTATGTATGTATGTATGTATGTGTGCACGTGTATGTTTATGCATATGTATATATGTGTGTATATATGAGTATGTGTATGTATATGTGCACATATGTGTTTATATGTACGTGTGAGTATATATATACCTGTGTATGTGTGTATGTGTGCATGTATGGATATGTATATATATATGTATGTACATGAGCGTATATATGCGTTTATATCTCTGTATATGTATGTATGTGTGAGTATATATGTATATGTGTAGGTGTGCCTATGTATGAATATATATGTACAGATGTATGTATATATGTGTGAGTTTGTATGTTCGGGGATATGTGTGATGTGTGTGATGTATATATGTGGATACGTATGTACGTATGTATGTGTGCATGTAAGAGTGCATTTATGCACATATATATGTATAGATATATACTTTGATTCTGGCTCATCACCACAATATAGCCGAAACATCTGGCTTCTACCTAGCAGGGAGAGATCCGAGGAGGCACACTCTCTCTTCGACTGCATCGCAGATGGGTTGGGAATCTCTTCATGAACTATACTCCCCAAGGCTTCCAAAATATATAATCCAATCCTTAACTCATTACTTACACAATAACTACATTTTCTATTGCAGGAAATTTTACTATCTATACTGATCCCACAATAAGCAGCTATCACTATATTCAGTCCTTAGGTGTCCTCCCTCACGTTCGTTCCCCCATACTTTAGTATGTATACACATGCTTGTTTATCCAGCGGTAGGTTTATGTATACTTAGGCGGAGCCAGATGACAGACAATATACTTTAATACATTCTCCAGTTACCTAGGTTACTCTCCCAATCGGGATTAATCATAGCTGTAGGAGGTCTGGGCTCAAAGACTCTGGCGGGATCTGGGCGGTTCTCGCAATACGCTTTATACTCACCTACAGAAAGAGCCAAAATTCTGTACTTACAGTTCACAGTTTAGGGTATATAATCTGTTTAATACCTGTTTAATATGTTCGAGCTATTTGCCGCAAGTTTGATTTGTTTTCCCAATAGAGGAGTGCCGGCGGGCCCAGCCTCGTCGTGGCATATGCCTTCTCTAACCTGGTCCCCTAGTTTACGGGACCAACCTCAAGACCTAGGGAGATCTGACTCCATTTTTGGAGGCAGGCTCATCCAGGTGATGAGACCTGAAGTCCCTCCCTCTAGGCGCAGGAGCCGTCCTCGGGGGCCCCCGAGGCGAGCTCTTGTCTTCCCTTTTTTCCCCTACCTTTTTTTACTTTGCATATGTTGCACATTACTTAATTTATTTTGCTCTTTCCCCCATGTAGCTTTCCCAGTATGTTCAACCTCTCCCCACCCCCTCCCCCCCCCAACCACACTCCTAAGACTCAAGGATCCAAGGGTCACGCTCCAGACGCGGGCAGAAAAAGACAAAGCTAAGACCACTTCGGGCATTGATAACAGTAAGTACCCATCATTAAACTGCTTTTAATGTAAGCCAGTGGGGAGGGAACTACTACAGGTATACAGTATGCACTCATTTTGGTGCTACATGATGGATATGCACAAAGGTGGCTACGGCATACCAGAACAGGGACAAAAAAAATTCACTGTGTCATCTGCCAGAGTGCCAGACATACTGCATTTAAATCCTTTATTTTACAATAAATAAAACTCTACAAACTGCAGGACGTGATTCCACTGGCTTTCCACAGCACACAAAGTGTTATTGGATTAAGGCATTTTAGGTATGGAGTATGGTGTCAGACCCATCAGTAGCACAAGGAACTGGCCAATCCTTAAGGAATGACCCCGAGTCCTTTGTACCGTCCTTGGGATAAATAGTTATTTTGAAAGCTCCTTGTACTGTCCCCGAATATATTTGTATATAGTTATCATATTCGCTCTTAGACACCTCTTTTCTAATGTAAATAAATTTAATCTAGCTAGTCTCTCCTCATAAAATAGATTGTCCATCACCCTTATTATTTTAGTGGCTCTTCTCTGCACTCTCTCTAGTTCTATGATATCTTTTCTAAGTAGTGGTGCCCAAAATTGTACTCCTTATTCAAGGTTTTACTAATGCTTTATAAAGGGGCATAATTATATTTACTTCCCTCCCATCCATTGCCCATTTAATGCAAGATAAGATCTTGTTTGCCTTTGAGCTACTGCATGACTTTCTCCATCAAGAATTCCCCTAATTTATCCCTATTTAATTTGTAAGTCGCCTGTTTGTTCTTGCTTCCCAAATGCATAACCTTACATTTATCTGTATTAAACCTCATCTGCCATTTACCTGCCCACGTTTCCAGTCTCTCCAAGTCCTTCTGGATAGAAATTACATCCTGCTCTGATTCTACTACCTTACACAATTTAGTGTCATCAGCAAAGATGGAGACTTTGCTCTCGATGCCAACCTCAAGGTCATTAATAAACAAGTTAAAAAGCAGGGGTCCCTGTACCGATCCCTGAGGTACTCCACTCACGACTTTATCCCAACCTGAAAAAGTTCCATTTATGACAACCCTCTGTTGTCTGTCCTTCAACCAGTTTTCAATCCAGGTGCATATATTATTACTGAGTCCAATTTTCTTTATTTTGTACACCAACAATAAATATCACCTGATAATTTAAAATGTATTTTACGGCAGCACCTGAGAAATGGAATGTCCCACTGAATGTGCTCAGTTTTATATTGGATGTTTTCCAGAGGAAATCTACCCTCATGGATTTGGGAGTATGTACATGGCCACTAATTTCCATAATAAGCAATAACTGTATTGCTTTTTTTGAGTAAATGGGTTAAAACCACAATTTGGTTTCCTCAACCACATTTCTACTTTCCCTGCCAAGTCTACACACCTGGCTGAACAGATGTATTCTTCCTTCAGTAACCGTAGCATATTATTTATTGATCAACATTGTTCATAGTAAACATAGCCAAACAGAAGATATTATTTACTGCCCCATGCTGTTCATTAACACAGCTAACGTTTTGATCGATGTGGTGTTCTTCCTCAGGGAGACTGCAAGGAACGTCTCTCTTCGTATAACTGAGCACGGGCTTCCGCTCTGTAGAAGTGACGTTTGGAAACACATCAGAGGAGAATTCATTTTCTGCCCTCCTGGTCAGAGTATAAATATAAGTGTTTTCCCCGCTGAGCTGTGCTGTGTTTCTGCTTCTTCGTATCTACTGTATAAACATTAGATTGACGTGTGACACTCTCTGAACAGCATGTTAAATGTGCAGAGGTACATGGAGAGGTCTGCTACATGTACATGGAGAGCTCTGCTTCCCGACTGAAGAAAGCATAACCTACTGTACATGCGCTGTATTAAAATCATCAACATGTGTTTAAAAGCACAGCTCTAATTGAAGTAGATCAGGCATTTGATGGCCAATTAAATCTTTAAGAATGTTCAAATCCATGTCTGGGGGATATGTCAGATCTAATAACTGAAACAATTTCTGCTTCTTTTTTTTTTCCCTCGACACTATTTTAATCTTTTGTGTACAGAGGAGCTGCACAAAAATGCTCGACACGTCCACATTCTTCTGTCTCTTTCTCATGATGTTCATGAATCATTCGACAAATGTCAAAACAATCATTTTTTTAAAAAAATGCTTTTTTTTTTCCCCGAATGCAGGAAATGTAAGTGCTGGGCAGGTAAGCAGGATAACAGAAAATATTAGAATGAGCATGGCAATTGTTAAAAATGTCGGTTATCACCAAGTGGCCTTTTGACATACGGGGCCCCATGCAGTAAGCGGCGCAAAGTCGCTTTTCGCCCGTTTTGCGCCAAAAATGCATACTCCGATTCAGTAAGGGCCGAAAACTAGGCGAAAAGCAAAAAAACCGCTAAGTTTGTTGGCGGTTTTTTTCCCGCCATCGGCACGGCGAAAAGGCACTTTGCGCCGCAACTAGCCATGTTTTTAAACCCGCTCAATTCTAGAAGTGGCGAGTAGCTTTGCGCCACTATTCGCCACTCTAGAATTTAGATTTTCATGCCAATCCGTCTCGCCCCAAAAAGTTGACAAGTTGCTGGGGAGAGGCTGCGGATGAGCGGCGGAACGGCACTTAGAAAAAATCAGGCCTTTTTCCTGACTAGGATTGATGCCGGAGGTCTCCGGAGCTGATACCATTAATACCAGCACCGGAACCCCCCGGCATGCATCCGAGGCAGGAAAAATGCATTTAAAGCCCACTTCATTACCTTATCGGCTAACCGCTAAGGCAATGAAGGGGTTAATCAGCCGTGCCAGGTTTATTGTGGGTAGCGGGGGTGGGTGAAGGGGGTATTTGGACTTTGGTGGTTGTTGAGGGCTTGCGGGGGCGTTGCGGGTGCACTTAACCCCTACATGACTTAGCGGTTAATACCGCTACGGTCATGAAGGGGTTAAGCCCTCCCGCTACCCACCCGCAAGCCCTAAACAACCACAGTTGGGGCTAATACCCACTTCGGCCACCCCCGCTACCCACAATAAAAAAAATACACACACAACAGCCCCACACTAAATAAATAAATAAATACATATATATATATTGCACCAACAACCCCTATACCCCCCTAACATACACATATATGCACAGTAATGATACTATAGGCCGGCCGGGGCCCTCGGGTGTTACCAATTCTGTGCCCCCTCAAATTAATGTCAAAACACATACATACCTATAAAGAAATAACCCCCCCCCCCCTAACACATACAGTATAGTAATGGGCACAATTACTATTATCCACAAATGGATAATAGTGCATTTGCCCATTTAAAATACATAAAGAACAATAAATACATTAAATACATATTACACTCACCCCTGTCCGGCTGCCACAATGAAGGCTATCCTCATCTTCATCACTGTCCATGCCCCCTCCGATGCTGCAAAACATGAACAAGAATAAAAACAGCCAATGTAATGTCCCCTAACCCCTTTATCACCATAGCGGTTATTAACCGCTACAGTCATTAAGGGGTTAACCCACCTTCACCCACCACTCGGGAGGCCTACATACCCTCCCCCACTACCCCCCACCCCGTGAGGCCTAATCACCCTCACTCACCCAATACCCAGCCAGGAGGCCTACCCACATACCCTTGGGGCCAATACCCCCTTCCCCCACCCCAGTACCCACAATAAAAACAATACACAGCCCCACAATAAACATTATTATATTTATTAAATACATAACCCACCCCCTGTGCCCCCCCATAAATACATGATTTATTATTTTACATACAGGGTTAATACCCTAGGCCAACGGGAGTCCCTGGTGGGCCTGACGGGTCACCTCACAGACCTACAGTAGCCCAGCACCATGTTTCAAACAGGGTCTGAAGGCCTACAAGTGGTCCGCGCCAGGTGCCGTGGTCCACCAGGTGGTCTCCGCAGGTCACTATGGGCCACAATGGGGTCCCCACAGGTAGGCCCGCGACTGTCTTTGGGGCCCCGGGTCAGACCCACAGGTGTCTGAGGGGCCTCGGGTGGTTCCCACGGGGGTCTGGGGGCCCCCGGGTGGTCACTACAGGTCCGCATTTCCCCCACAGATGTGGGGCCACCGGTTCTTCCCCGCAGGTGTCCCCTGTGGACCCGGCAGCCGTTTACCTGTGAGAAGCCCGAGGAGACCGCAGGTGGTCTCCATAGGTCCCCCGCAGACCTGAGGAAGCAACCCTGTATGTAAAAAAAAATAAACATGTCCTATACATTAAATACATCAATCCCCCCCCCCCCCACAACATATACAGTACAATAATGGGCAACATAACTATTTTCCAGATAGGGATAATAGATTATTTGCCCATTATTAAACACATTAAGTAGCATAATAAAATAAATAATGTTCTATTGACCTCATCAATTAAAAGCCCCCTCGCCAGCAAAATCCGTGTCCTCCGTTGCCAACAAAATACATAGCCAATACATTGCAATTACATTCTGATATCAATTAACCCCGTATTCACCTTATCGGATAATAACCGCAAAGGTAATTAAAGCGTTAAGCCACCCTGGCCCGATACCCACAATTCACCCATTCATTTGTTCAGTGGCTTCATCATGCAACTATATATATATAGTAGGAGTAATCAGAGTAGGGATGTAGTTCCCATGCTCTGATTGGCTCTAGTACCATGTGGGGCCGGCCATCTTTCTTTTCATGACGTTGTATTAAAGGCAATTGAAGCACAGCCATTCTGATTGGCTGGCGTCATTGCCTTTAAATGACGTCATCAAAATTATTTTTTCCCCCCAAAATCACATGCTTTTCACGGCCCAATTAGGGCCGTGGGAACCATATGATGACAATGTGATGTCATAGGCCTAATAAAAGCCTATGTCATCTCATTTTGAAGGCAGACGCCGAGGAGGACGGACCTCCGGAAAAAAGAAGAGAAGAGGGTGTGGCAGCAGACGGTAAGAAGACCCCCAGAAGACCCCAGAAGAAGCCGGAAGATGGAAGAACACAGATGAAGACGGTGACAGAATGGATTAAAAATAAAAGACAAGCTTCGTTTATTATTTTATGGTTTATTATTTTATGTTTTTTTATTTTATGGGTTCCTGTTGCTGTGCGTGGATTGGTTGGAGAGCTTCGTGTTCAACGGGAGTCAGTGAGTGGGCCAGCAAATGGTAAGTTAACAAAGAAATGTATTTTTTTGGAACTTTAACTGTTTTTTGTAATTTATTCTATGTGATACAATTTTTTTCCATTCTCATTTCTTGCCACTGTATGTATATATGTATGTATGTATGTCTCTATCGATATATATATACAGGGTGAGAAATTATTTGGTTGGAAATGCTTGTTTTGCACTATTTAAATGTATTTTGATATGCTGCTATTGTTAAATTTGTGTAATGTAATATTTACGAAGTACGAAGGGAGCACAGACTGGGAGGAAGGAGATACAGCAGACACTGAGAGTGTGAGCCTAGCCTGAGGTAGTGCAACACGAGTCAGACCTACATTAGGTGCACAAGGTGGTGCATCAAGACAATCTTTATTGTACCGGTGTGGTGGCTGCCCCGCAGAGAGGAGCTCCATGTACAATAATCGAAAGTACAGCAACGAAATGGCGACCGCAAAAGTGGAGAATCCGCGCGGTGCGGAAAGTCCAAAATGGCGGACGGAGGCAGATGGAGGGAGCGAATGTGGTGTGCGTTCCGCTGAAGAGCAAGCGGCAGAAGGAACTTTTGCAAGCCTGTTGTGGAGTGGCGCGAAAGCTGTGGCCGCGCCGTTTTAGTCCTGCCTGGGACCTAGGGGTACTACCCCTGAGGACACTGAGGAGGACATTACTGTGATTTGTGGAGAACATTATGAGAGTGACTGTCAGTCGGCATACAAACAGATGAACGCTACCTCAATCGTTGAAGAGACTGACAGTGCAACCCAAAATGGCGGCTCCCGCTTCCCTGGGAGACCGCGTGGACTAATTGCAGAAAATTCTGCAAATGCTGGACTTGCAGAGAGTTGACCAGGAGTGGCGCCAACAGGAAAACCCCGCCCTGATGGGGGGTATGGCGCGAAAGCTGAGGCCACGCCCTCATGGACAGTGACTAACTCAGCCCCAGTGCTGAGCCAGCCGATCAACCTGTGGGACCTTCCCCTAATCTCAACAAGGGGGAGTGGTTTCCAACTGTGCCCAGTGGGAACGGATCTTGCCGAGCGAGGAGCTGGTGAGCCGGCCGCACCCTTACAGAATGTAATCCCTGTAATTGGTGCTGCCTGTGAAAGAAAGGATAAAGAGGCTGAGAAAATTTGGCTGGGGATGGCGCCAAATAAGGAGTGGTGCTCGGGTGTTGGCGCGAAACCTGAAGCCGCACCCCCCAGGACTGCGAAGAGTACAGCCCTAATTCCGGGACATCCTATAAGACTGTGGGACCCTCCCATAATCGCAACAAGTGGGGGTGGTTTCCAGCTTTGCCAGATGAGGGTGGAGGGAGTGGTTGGCAATCCAAGCCCTGCTCGTCAGTCACGAGGAGCCAGTACGCTGAACAGACTGTTACTGCGAGTGCCTCCTATCGTGACTATGGCCAGCAAACCAGAAGAAAATACAATGGTCTCCACCCAACCCTATTCGGCACCAGGAGGCTACTTGGTGATTCGGGTGGCGGGCACCGAGACTGTGGCGTGCCTCTGTCTGCAGTGCAGACTGCATGGTGGTACCATGTGTACAGCGGCAAGCTGCCCGCACTGTGGCCTTCAATACATGTGGCCCATGCCTACCATCGTTCCCTACCAGACCGTCGAAGCGGTGAGAGATGCGGCTATGCTGTCAGCCGAGCTTCCCGGTGCGCTGTGGAGGGAAGGTGCGGATCCCGGAGAATGGGGATCGGGGCCGGTTGCCAAAATCGAGCCCGCGGAGAGAGAAGCTAGCGGTCAGTGTATCGGCCGAGAGACTAAGAGACGGTCACCCCGACCGGTGACCTCACGCCCGGTGAAAGTGGATTCCTCGGATGAGGAACCCCTGGTGTCGTCCGGTGTGGTGGTTCGGAACATCCGGCCTTGCAGATGACGTCACTTCCGGCGGGCATGGCAGACCGGCTTGAGAGATAACTACCTATCGTGGATCGGGCTCGCTTCCCGATCGCCTGGTCCCAAGAGGAGCTGGCAGGCGGCAAGGAAGGAGAGCGGTGAGACCCGAGCAGCGGAGAACCCAAGCGGTATCCCTGGACATTGTGGTGAGAGTGAGCGGGTCGGAACCCCGTCGATACCCATAGCCCGCCCTTATGCCCAACCCCACGCCTTAGCTAAAGCCCCAGTCCTGGTCACCTTTTCCTGGAGGTCCTCGTCCAATTTGGGACTGTCCGGAGGGTCCCAAGGTACCTCCGAAGAATGGACTGGAGAAAGACTGGGGGGATTCACGTCGGATGACGGGTCGTTGGGTGGGGGTTATTCAAGGGAAGTGTCCATTTCTAGCGCGTGCCCTAGCGTGGTAAGCATAACGTTAGAGAATAGGCCCAAGCGCGTGGGGCGGCCCAATTCCCGATCTACCGGAACATCTGGAGTGTCCTCCTGGGGAGAACAAGAGGAAGGAGATTCCCTAGAATCTGCCCCTGAAGAGTTTAGGGAGACCCGGTGGTGGGCTCCCTTATTTGAGGGTTATGTAGGCTGGATGGACCGTACTCGGTTCATACTAGAGAGAGAGGACGTGGTCGATTACTGGTGGGCTCGTGGGGAATTTACTGCGGAGGAGCGAAAGGAAGAGATGCAGGAGCGGTGGTATCAGATTCGCCACCATAATATAGAACCCATGGGTCCCAGTCGGTTAACAGATCCGGTAGAACCGGAAGAGCCCCTATCATGGGTGTTACCTGGAAAGGCAGGCAATGCAAATTTGACCCGTGTAAGTAGAGCGGAGAGGGCCATTATCACGAAATACAAAAATTCTCATGGCCTGGAATACCCATATGTCCCGGAACCACTCATGCAAGAAATTGAGGACAACGGGGATAGGTGGTTGCGCGAAACCATAGAGTTATACATGGTTAACAAGGGGGGCGCAATCACTGGGCGCAAGTCTGAGGAGAGGATCGCACATCTTATGCGGGTATGGAGCATAGGGAGGAACATTTACAAGCATAAGGTAGCATACAGACCAGAGAATGGGTTACCTCGTGAGTATTACATCATGGTCCTGGATATGGGGGGACGGGAGGTTAAGAAGCCCGACCCACGTCACTATTACTAGGAAGAGCAGGACAGATATTGCGCGGGTTAGTGCCTGCTGGTCAGGGCGTGCTTGGTGCAATACCTTTACTGTAAAGTTCAAATGTGTTAACAATAATGTGTTCCATTTTACAGTGCTTCTCGGATTTAGGTCCCAGACGGGTAGTTGGGATCCACCAGGGGGAGAATGTAGCCATGCTATAAAATGGACTGCAGTCATCTCTCCTGCTGGCAGTAAGGCCTGGTAAGTTACAGGGATGCCAGCAGTAATCATGGAGGTTTGCCCTCACACCCTGGTGAAGTGCCCTATGTGTGGATGGGAGTGGCTACATACTCTGAGTCCACCATTAGTGACATCAGAGATGTGCCCGCCCCCTGGAGATATAAGGCACAGCACTGTTAAAAGTTAGTGTGTTGGAGTAAGGAGCAGGTCTGCGTTGAGACCTGGGAGCAGGAGGCCCACTAGTGCTGTAACTAGTGGGCTTGTTATATTCATTCAGCCTTAAGCTGTATACTCTATACTATGTGCATGGACAGGGGTGATCTCCCTGAGGGGAGAGGGGATCCTACTCCATTGGGAGGGTGTACCTTTGAAGGGAGTACACGGCCTAATGCGCGGCTAAGTAACTACTGCGAGGGGAAGCTAGCCCACATCAAGCAATAAAGATGACCTTGAATAAAGACACTTCACTGTGTGAGTCTGGAATTACTCCGCAGGGGAAGGCACCACAGAGGAGTTCCTCATCAGTCACATCTTCCTGCGGACGCAGAGATCCTGATGAGGTGGAGGCGCTGCACTGGATACAGGTAGGACTCAAGTACACTACCTCAGCTGCCTGTCTGGGTTGGCAATCCCCACACAACATCATGCGGGAGACTCAGGAGTCCTGTTGCCAACAGGTGCACCACCAGACACTACACTGTAATGGGGACTGGTTAGACCACAGGTGCCAATGTGAGATTGGGTGGGTCAGGCTAGGCCAGAAAATCCGTTACATATGTAAGGGGGTATAGGGGTTGTTGGGGGCAAAGGTGTATGTTGTTTATTGCAATGTTTATTGGGGGCAATTGTCCCCAATAAACATGCTATTATGCCTTAACCCCTTCATTGCCTTAGCGGCTATCCGCTATGGTAATGAAGCAGCATTAATGTGTTTTCATAATATTGTGCTGGAGCAGGGGGTCCCCTGAGCTGAACCGCATTGATTTGTGGCTCAGGCAAACCCTGCTTCCCGAGTTACAGGCCCCGGTTTGGGGCATCGGTGCCAGTGTCGCCGCCATCTTTAAAGCGGGCACGTCGCGTATGGGACGCTATAAAGATGGCGGCGAGATTGGCAGCCGATGACACACACTGTAACTCGGGAAGCAGGGGATCCCTGATCCACAAATCAATGCGGTTCAGCTCAGGGGACCCCCTACTCACTGTACATTATTATTAAAATACATTCATGCTGCTTCGTTACCATAGCACATAGCCGCAAAGGTAAGGAATGATTGTTTATTGATATGGGTGTTTTATTCATAGTGTAGATGTGCAGAGGGTCTCCAGAGCTGAACCGCTTTGGTTTTAGGTCCGGGGATCCCCTGTTTCCCGAGATACAGGCCCCTTTATGGGGTGCCGGTATCCCTCTGCTTTGTTTACATTCCGCGGTCACGTGATCGGGACATTTAAATGCAGAGGGATATCGGCACCTCTTAAAGGGGCCTGTATCTCGGAAAGCAGGGGGACCCCGAACCTGAAACCAATGCGGTTCAGCTCCGGAGACCCCCTGTACATGTACACTATGAATAAAATTGTATTTAAAAGGGTTTTTTATGTGCCGATGTTTGCGCCGAGAGATCGGCGGATCTCTCTCTGCTGCAGACATATCTCGGCAGGGGACGGCATCTCGGCAGCTTCTCGCCAGGCAGACTGTCTCGCCACCGGCTACTCCCCATGTTTGGCAATGTTGCTCTCGCTTTGATTCGCCAGGAATTCGGCCCTTCGTGCATACAGGGCAACACGCCAAAAGCATGGCGAATTCAAACCCCTGGCGATTGCAATTTTCCGCTGCTTAGTGCATGACCCCCACAGTATCACTGGGTATATTGAACGGACACAGTTATACTTTGTGCTGCTCCGAAAGAGAACCAGCACCATGATTAATATATCAGGAAACGGACGCAGATGTACCATCTTTGGGGTAAAAGTGCTGTAACTGTGGACAGCCATTGTGAGCCAATTAGCAGAATTACATTAACAAATATCCATCTCTTAGTTCAGCTTATTAATTGTGGAAACGCAGTCAACATAACATCAATCCAATTGTACCTTGCACAATATAATACTTGGTTTGTACTATTTTATGCAGCGTTCCTTAGTGCAGGGTTGCTCAACTCCACCCCACCCCCAAACAGATCAGGTTTTCAGGATATCCCAGCTTCAGTACAAGTGGCTCAATCAGAGGCTCAGTTGAAGAATGAACCACTGATGGAGCCATCTGTGCTGAAGCAGGGACTGATTTAGTCACCTGTGCTGAAGCTGGGATATCCCGAAAACCTGAGAGGAGGGGGGACGGGGCGGGGGGGTCGGGATTTAGGACTGGAGCTGGGCACACCTGCTTTAGTGAGTCTATGGGGCTTATTCAGGTATCTTCGATAAGTGACTTAATGCTTGCAGCTATTCAGGAAGCTGTGATAACATGTCAAAATCGCGTATAAATGTCTTTTTTTACCAGCGTTATCACTCTCTCTCTGCCAAGCCGTGTGGTAGGTAAAAATAAATGCTGAAACTCGTATTTTTTGCCAGTAACTGCTATTCAGGTAGCTCCGAGATGCAAATCGCTGGTTAAAAACGCCTATTTTTCTTACGCCACCAAAAGGGTGAAAAGTTTGGATTAGCGATTTGTATCAGACAAAGTACATTTTATTTTTACTACATAGGATGGAAGCAGGAGGTCTACGGACCGGAACCACATTAGTTTCAGGTCTGGGGACACTCTGCTTCCCGAGGTACAGGTCCCAGTATCGGGGTGCCAGTATCTCCTGCAAATTTAAATGTCCCGGTTACATGGGCCGTGACGCGGGACATTGAAACTTGCAATCGATACAGAGGCCTGTACCTCGTGAAGCAGGGGGTCCCCGGACCTGAAACTAATGCGGTTCCGGCCCGTAGACCTCCTGCTTCAATCCTATGTTATTAAAATGTAAAAGCTACAGCGCAATCGCCTGTAAGAGCTGTGTCAGCTCTCTGCTCTCTCTGCGCAGTTCTCCCAGACTGATGGAAGGAACTCGAACAGTACGCTATTTTGCTTGTTACACAAACGAGTGCAGAGTGTCATCTTTTCAAACAAACGGTATCTAACATGCAATATATCTAACTGAATACCATTTTTACACAAATGTCATACCGTGAGGTACTGCAGTAACATGCAAACATGTTTGATGTTGCAGTGATAACATCGCACCTGAATAGGCCCCTATGTATCCATCTTCTGATTATGTGTCATGTTTCCTTCGTCTACGATACAGATGAGTGACCAGGGAGGTTGTATGCCACATCACACGCAGAATTTTATACATCCCATTTCGATATTTGCATTGCTTGGCCACTATGGGAAGAACAGTGGCTGCGCTATGTAAACTGTTATCGTGGTAACATTTAGAAAGTTTTAAAACAGCCAGAGCCCAAAACTAGAAAAGCTTCTTACAAGACCGTTGTAAAATCAGCAAGGGGGAAGGGCCCCAGCCAAGCAAATGGAGTGTTAAAGTGCCCTGCTATTTCCCAGAAAAGCCCACAGTGGGAATACAAAGGCCTCTACTGGCACAAAGCAGGTGGAACCTCTCAGAGTTCTTCACAGTGTAAAGTTTCTCCGAGGGTAACGGATGCTGCGCGGCGATATTCCCAGCAAACGCAGACACATTTTTTTTTTTTAGAACAGTTGAAATCTACTTTTTAAAACGCAGGGGGCTCATTGTGATCAAATGCACAATAACAATGTTGTTTTTTTCTTTGTTGTAAATGAATCACGAGGCTGAAAAATGCAATGAACGGAACCGCAGAATCTTATACTATATTAGTGAAAGCACTGTATGTTTGCCTGCCTGCCTGGATGTCCGGTGTCCCTAGGGGAAATCTCATTGGTCCCTTGGCCCGCCCGCCCCCGCACACCTCTCATTGGCCTGAGGCGGAGTGACGGGCCAAAGGACACACAGGGACACACACACACACAGGGAACACAGGGACACACACACACAGGGAACACAGGGACACACACACACAGGGGGGGACACACACACACAGACACACACACACACACACACACACACACACACAGGGACACACACACACACACAGGGACACACACACACAGTGACAGACACACACACAGTGACACACACACAAACACTGTTACATACATTAGCGGGGCTCACAGTGTTAGCAGCACCCGCGCGCACCTCCTCCTCTCCCCGTGTCTCCCGCGCTTTCACCCCGACCCCCCTCTCCCCCGGCGCCGCTACAGTCAGCGGGACACACACACTATTATTACCCCTTCAGCGCCCCCCCCCCCCCACCCAGTGTCAGCGGCAGTGCGAGACCACCCCTCTATATCTCCCACCTCTCCCCCCCCCACACATATACATGCCCCCCCCTCCCCGGCGCTACAACTCACCCCTCCCCGGCGGGGGAACAACCAGTGGCCAGGCAGGCTGCCTCGCGGCGCCGAGTGCCCAAGATGGCGGCGCCCGGGACACAGCGGGGGAGCGGCCACAACACGCTGGCTCCCGCCTCAGATCCACGTGGGACCTGCCGGATGGGTGAGTGAGCGGCCTTCACCTCCCCTCCACCCCCACTTCACCGCCCCTCCACCACCCCCCCCCTCCTCTCCAGTGTCAGTGTCTCCCCCCGGCGCCGCTACAGTCAGCGGGGGAGCGAGCGAGCGCCCGGGACACAGCGGGAGAGCGGCCACAACACGCTGCCTCCCGCCTCAGATCCACGTGGGACCTGCCGGACGGGTGAGTGAGCGGCCATCACCTCCCCTCACCCCCTTTCACCTCCCCTCACTCCACTTCTCCCTTCCACCCCCCTTCACCTCCCCATTTACCTCCCCCCCTCCACCTCCCCTCCACCCCCCCTTCACCTCCCCTCCACCTCCCCTCCACCCCCCCCCTTCACCTCCCCTCCACCCCCCCCCTTCACCTCCCTTCCACCCCCCCCCCCCTTCACCTCCCTTCCACTCCCCCCTTCACCCCCCTTCACCTCCCCTCCACCCCCCCACCTTCACCTCCCCTCCCCCCCTTCACCTCCCCTCCCCCCCTTCACCTCCCCTCCACCCCCCCTTCCCACCGCCTCCCCCCCCTTCCCACCGCCTCCCCCCCCCTTCCCACTGCCTCCCTCCCCCCCCTTCCCACCGCCTCCCCCCCCCTTCCCTCCACCTTCCCACCGCCTCCCCCCCCCCCCTTCCCTCCACCTTCCCACCGCCTCCCCCCCCCCCCTTCCCTCCACCTTCCCACCGCCTCCCCCCCCTTCCCACCGCCCCCCCCCCCCTTCCCACCGCCTCCCCCTTCCCCCCCTTCCCACCGCCTCCCCCCACCCCTTCCCTCCACCTTCCCACCGCCTCCCCCCCCTTCCCACCGCCCCCCCCCCCCTTCCCACCGCCTCCCCCTTCCCCCCCTTCCCACCGCCTCCCCCCACCCCTTCCCACCGCCTCCCCCCACCCCTTCCCACCGCCTCCCACCGCCTCCCACCCCCCCTTCCCACCGCCTACCACCCCCCCTTCCCACCGCCTCCCCCCCCCCTTCCCACCGCCTCCCTCCCCCCCTTCCCACCGCCTCCCCCCCCTTCCCACCGCCTCCCCCCCCCCCCTTCCCACCGCCTCCCACCCCCCCTTCCCACCGCCTCCCACCCCCCCTTCCCACCGCCTCCCACCCCCCCTTCCCACCGCCTCCCCCCCCCTTCCCACCCCCCTTCCCACCCCCCGCCATCCCACCGCCTCCCACCCCCCGCCATCCCACCGCCTCCCACCCCCCACCTTCCCACCTCCTGCCTTCCCACCTCCTGCCTTCCCACCTCCTCCCACCTCCCGCCTTCCCACCACCTCCCACCCCCCGCCTTCCCTCCGCCTCCCCCTTCCCACCTCCTCCCCCTTCCCACCATCTCACCCCTCCACCTTCCCACCACCTCCCCCCCCTTTCCACCACCTCCCCCCCTTTCCACCACCTCCCCCCCCTTCCCACCACCTCCCCCCCTTCCCACCACCTCCACCCTCCCCCCTTCCCACCCCCTCCCCCCCTTCCCACCACCTCCTCCCCCTTCCCACCACCTTCCCCCTCCTCCCCCTTCCCACCACCTTCCCCCTCCTCCCCCTTCCCACCACATCCCCCCTTCTCTCCCTTTCCACCACCTTCCCCCTCCTCCTCCTTCCCACCACCTCCCCCCTTCTCCCCCTTCCCACCACCTCCCCCCTTCTCCCCCTTTCCACCACCTCCCCCCTCCTCCCCCTTCCCACCACTTCTCCCCTTCCCCCCCCCCGCTCCCCTTCCCCCCCCTCCGCTCCCCTTCACCCCCCTCCGCTCCCCTTCACCCCCCCTCCTCTAACCCTTCCCCCCCCTCCTCTAACCCTTCCCCCCCCTCCTCTAACCCTTCCCCCCCCTCCTCTAACCCTTCCCCCCCCTCCTCTAACCCTTCCCCCCCCTCCTTCTCTAACCCTTCCCCCCCCTCCTCCTCTAACCCTTCCCCCCCTCCTCCTCTAACCCTTCCCCCCCCTCCTCTAACCCTTCCCCCCCCTCCTCTAACCCTTCCCCCCCCTCCTCTAACCCTTCCCCCCCCTCCTCTAACCCTTCCCCCCCCTCCTCTAACCCTTCCCCCCCCTCCTCTAACCCTTCCCCCCCCTCCTCTAACCCTCCCCCCCCCTCCTCTAACCCTTCCCCCCCCCTCCTCTAACCCTTCCCCCCCCCTCCTCTAACCCTTCCCCCCTCCTCCACCCCTTGCCCCCCTCCTCCACCCCTTGCCCCCCTCCTCCACCCCCTCCTCCCCTTCCCGCCGCCCTTCGCCTTCATGCCCGCCTTACCGCCTCCCCACCCCCGCCTCTGCCTTTCACCCGCCCTTACTCCGGCCGCCTCTGCCTTTCACCCACCGCCTCACAGCCGCTGCACGCACTCAACAGACACCCGCCACAATCGACACATACCTGCCGCCACACACACCTGCTGCCTCCCGCCCCTACGCACCGACATCACTGACCCACCGCCTCACACCCTAGCAGGACCCCCACTCACAGACAGCACTCACAACCCACGCGCCAGCCGCCGCCTCACACCCTTGCAGGACCCCCATTCGCACACAGCACTCACAACCCACGCGCCACCCGCCGCCTCACACCCTAGCAGGACCCCCACTCACAGACAGCACTCACAACCCACGCGCCACCCACCGCCTCACACCCTAGCAGGACACACGACTCAGATTTTTACATCACTTATGCCACCAAAATATACATTGTACTGTGGTGTGGTTACAATAAACCATTTTTATACAACATCGTATTACATTTTCTTCCATCTTTCTTTTCAATATTATTATCCAACCTTTACAACAAACAGTCACCTATTGTTCCACGATTTATAAATAATACTACCTATTACGCATTTACCTCCCGGGCAACGCCGGGTCTCTCAGCTAGTATGGTATATTAAGTTTAGAAAAGCCGATGTTTATGCACCAGTAGTATAGGAACAGAAAAGAAACATTTCTCTCTTTTTCACTTTCTTAGCAATCTTTACTTGCAGATAACGCAAGCTGTTTAACTTTTACCGGTCAAAAAAAAAGCAAAAAGGATTTGCGGCATTCCAAGCAAAAAATAATAATTAAAAAAAAGCAAAAATGGGTGCTAAAGGACAGTGACAAAAGTCGATACCCAGCAAGTAAAAGCAAAGAAAGCAAGTCAACGTTTTGATGCACAAGGCATCTTCACCAGGACTACCAGTGAAAGTAATGTATGGAGAAGTAGTGTGCACAAGATACCAACCACTACTGCATATTTCTAGTGGGTCGTGCTACATTCTATGGACCAACAAGAGCTTGACCTTGGAGGCAGCGATGGAGTGATGGGGCTTCCTCTCCCCCCCCCACATTGTGTATATATATCCCCATAATAATACTATAATAAATAAACACAAACAAGGGTCTGGAGGTACAAAGGCCGCGGCTTTTATTAAAATAGATAACGTAACCCGATAAGTGCCAGCGCTGACAGAGTGCGCAACCAATGAGTAAAGGTGAATGGTACTCAAACCGTAGCCCGCAAGCCAGACACCACAGCAGGCCGTCTGTTTAGCGAGAGCGGGCCCTGGAACCCAAAGCACAACGGGCCCTGCTACTCGCCACTCCCAACCACCACAGGGTTTTACCGAATCATAGAGTCCTGCCTGGCAAAGCGCACTTACCCAACAGCCTCCGCAACAGAGGCAACAACACACCCAAAACTGCCCACCTCAAAAGAATAGACAGACATTACAAACATCAAACAGTCAAACCGCATGACAAAGGGAAGGTGGCCGGGACCTTTCCTGGCCGGGAGCGGAATGCTAACCAGCCCAGGTCCTAAATAACCTATCCCCCTCCACACCGTGTCAGTAACCGCAGGTAAGATGGGAAAGGGGCGGTGGGAGGTAAATAGCTCAAACAGAGAGAGGAGGGGGATTGGAGAGATAGCCAGGCATCATGCTGTCCTGTTGCCTAAGAGGCTCAAGGCTACTTTCTTAATGCTGCATGTAGCCAGGTGTCCCCCCGCCCCTTTTCCCCTTACCTGCGGTCCAAAGCGCTGCGGCTTTCAGCGGAGCGTGAGGGTGCCATCAGAGGGGCCCACAGGGAGAGTGGTAGGTGCGCGCCAGTGTGGAGAGCTGTGTGTGGGTTGCGGTTCATAGAGGGGGGACAGGGTCGCCGGGAGCTACTGTATGGGTGGACGCCGGTAGAGGGAGTCGCCATCCTGAGAATGCCGCGCATACGCAGTAGCATATCGTGCATGCGCAGTCCCAGCAATAGAGCGGCGGCCATCTTAGATATTTCTTCTCAGGGGAACTACATCTCCCAGGATTTTCTTGGCGCCCCGATCACGTGGACAAGGTTAGCCAATAGGGAAAAAGCAAAGTTCCTGACAAGAGTTGATACATTTGGCGTGCTAGGAGCGCAAGGGGTTCAGTTGGAGCCAGGACCAGGAAGGGGAAGGTAGGGTCTGAGTGTCAGTGGCATTCAGACTAGGCCAGATTAACCCTTAGGTCCCAAATTGGCCCCCATCAAAGTAAGCTTGTGGTTGCTTCAGGGAAGGCCCCAGGATAGGGACGCTTATCCACTTAATGCCAAGTGTAAGGGGCACAGCGGCAGACACCACGTGGTGCATCAGGCCTGTGGTCTGAGACCAGGCTGCCATCTTTGTCAGACTATGGTGGGATGCTCCGGCTGGAGGCCACCCTACGCAGAGGCGGAAGGCGTAGTTGGATCAGACTGATCGTTTGAATTTTGTTCAGCTACACCCGAGTGCTGGAGCCCTGGGCAGGTATACCAACAATTGCACCACCAGTCCACAGGCTAATGCTACGCCTAATATTTGGGTGGTATTGACATTGTGGGAAGGATACTAGGGCTCTGGTGCCCCAGCACCCCAAGCACCGTGGGAATACTCTGTGGGGTTAAATACACCTACATAGTGTATGCATTGTGTGGTATTATTGTTATGTTGATTAGGTGTCCAGTAAATACTGTTATACCATAACCTGTGTGTAATTACTGGGTACATTGTCTTGGAAGGGGCTATCCCCCTGCGTGCGGATCCCTTCCAGGGGGAGGCGCTGTGCATGTGTAAGTGTATAGGCCACCCCAGGCTCCCTTCAGCGAAGAATCAGGCCTCCTGTAACCCCTCAAGGTAAAGCACCACGGTAGTGTCCCTAGACACGGGGGAAAGGGGTCTACATGTACATCTGCTTTCATGGCCTCACAGGTCTCTCCTTCCAATGTCAGGTCCCAGACAACCTGGATGCTCCCCGATACTGACATTTTGGGTAATCATCCTAACTACACAATCTGTAACACATTTTATTTTGTGTTATTGTTTAAAAACGTCCTTATGTTGAGCTGCATTCACCGATTTCTATCCTGCACATGCCAGCTGTTCATCCTTTTTAGGGTTTGGGAAAAGGATTAAACGCAGTTACCCCCGCATAGTAAATAATATTTTTGCTGCCAAACAATTACAGACTAATTATCCCAGAGAAAGAGAGAAATATAAAATGATTGAGTGCGTACTAATTATAGAGAGGGATGGTTCCTACAATCTAAGAAATGAGACAATTTCGCCTCAAGTGTGTGTTTTGTGTGTGTGTAAATCTGCACTTAATCCTTTTATTTTAGAGGCTCACATGTATTGCCAGTGAAGGGAATCCAAGGACATGCAGGTTTCTTGCCAATTAACACTTGAAATTACAGTCATGTGGTCAGAGTCACAGTGCTCTCTGCTCGGCTGTCACATCTGCAGGAATAAAGCCTGTCAGGAAGCTGTCTGCAGGGGCCGGTCTGACCTTGGCTATCATTGGAGATGTAAATGTGTTTAAGGTGTTTGCAAAGAAAATGACAGAATATTTCCCCATGTGGGGCTGTAACCAGAGGATCAAAAAAGGTTTTTCTTCCTTGTTTCATAGAGAAGAGCCAAGCTCAGCAGGCATAACACATCAACAAACACACATAAAACTGACACACAGCAAAGAATAAAGGCCGTGGGGGCACATCCATCGATTCGGAGTATAGATTGCAGAGTGTGACATTTTGCTTGAAGTTGGGTTCCAATGGAATATTGTGCAGGTTACACTTTATGCGATTTTTGTATAGATACAAAAGCAATGAAATTACTCTGCTTTATCCCCCTCCCCACCACCCCCCCACCCCCCCCACAATAAAATAGAACGCCTGGCTGATCTATGGCCATTCATTCGTCTTGATTTAGCTAATTCCCTCTTCCACTTCCGGGCAATAGTCTCCGTGGAAGGACCTTCTATTGCCTGGAGTAGGGATTATCACTTCAGGATTCAGCAGAACAGATTGGAGCACTGCAGACGGGGAAAATTATAAAAGAAAAATAAAATCCACTATTTTCCTTATACCCAGTCTTTCATGTTTGGAGCCCTGTGTGAAATCTCAATTAAGATGCCAAGTTAAATACTTTGTTTTTCACAAGCATGTCAGTCTCAATCTTTGGCCACTGAGTGACTGCTTAGAACCTCCATGCGTCAAGTCAGGGAATAGGAAAAGCTAACAAGAAGCATGCAGAATAGAAATGTGTTGACAGGGCTGCTTAACACCTTAAAGGTGCATTACCACTCCACACGTCAAACCAACATCCCTGTCTCTTTACTGTAGTAGTCGTTGTACAGAAGTAGCGGGCCTCATTGGTTCATTTTTGGGTGGATAAAGATGAGAGGGCCTTTATTAGTGTCTCAGGTTACTTACATACAGTAGCTCCCCAAAAACACCTTTTTATAACATGTGGAGACACCTGGGCACTATGATGAGTACACCTGAGATACCAGGGAAATGGGAACAGGATATGTTTAATGATCCAAATTAGCATATTTCCCAGGTCTGTACATTTTTATGCACATGTTTCATCCCACATGTTTACAAGGTTTATCCCTCTCTTCACCCCCCCCCCCCTTTTGTTTTTTCCCCCTCTCCCTCTTCCCCTCTCCCATAACACTGCTCCTCCTCTCTCCCTCCTTCTCCCCTCTCCCCTTTCCCCTCTCTCTCCCTCCCTCCCTCTCCCTCTCCATCCCTCTCTCCCTCTCCACCCCTCTCTCTCCCCCTCTATCTCCCACTCCAGCCTCCCCCCTCTCCCTCTCGCTCTCTCTGTCCCTTTCTCTGTCTCCCTCTACTCCCTCCTCTCTCTCCCCACTCTCTCTCCCCTCTCTCCCCACTCTCTCTCCCCTCTCTCCCCCTCTCTCTCTCCCTCTCTCTCCCACTCTCTCTCCCCACTCTCTCTCCCCACTCTCTCTCCCCACTCTCTCTCCCCACTCTCTCTCCCCACTCTCTCTCCTCCACCCTCCACTTTCTCCATTCCCCTCCTGTTATCTCTTCTCCCATCTTTTACCCCTCCCCCCACCCCTCCTCCCTCCATAAATTATTCGTTTGGCGAAATTCAAAGTTAGATCAAAAATGTTATTGTAGACTTTTCCAGTTTTGGTGGTGGTATGCTTGTGAACTTTAACCCCTTTTATGCCACATGAGCTGTCAAAGCATTGCAGCAAAGAAGTTACCAGCATCAGTGAAACGCGTCAGTGCTTGGATGTATGTACCGTATACTGTATCCTACCAAATTATGGAACTAAAACGGGGGTGGGAAATGCAAGTCCCCAAAAGCCACCAACAGGTTAGGTTTTCAGGATATCTCTACATCAGCACAGGTGGTGCAGTCTTCAACTGAGCTACTGATTGAGCCACCTGTGCTGAAGCAGGGATATCCTGAAATCCTGGCCTGTTGGTGGCCCTTGAAGAATGGAATTGCCCACCCCTGTGCTAAAATGTAAGATGTTGCAGACATATTTAGAGGGCTGCACACCTGTACATAACACTATTATGTCAAATATATACAATCACACATTGATACATAATGACGTTTCATAGGTGAATAAAGAAGTTTTTTTAGACTTGGATTAGACACGAAATGAAGCCATTGTTTGTCACTTAGTGTCACAAGTAAATTCTGCTGGATATGCACACTGATGCTACAAGTATATTTCTTCAGATACAAGGGTAAGCCTAGGGATATATATTCACTGCTAATTTTCCAGCAGTGTGAGACAGGGAGACGATTTCTGGTGAGTGCCGTGTGCAATTTACTTAAGCATCACCAAGAACAGGGCTCATGTCATTGTACTGCAACAAGTCTTTTCTTAGAAATTAGGGACACTTACATTCACTAGGTTAGGAGCTTTGGCAAAGTAAAGCAAAGCTATATGCACCGAGTGTTTAACTCTGAGCTATTATAAAGCAGTGCTCTAGAAAGGAAGTATTTGCATTTGAAACGTATCAATATGTTCAAGCTTGAAATTCAATCTGACCCTAAATACTAGTTTAGCATATTCATAGATGGTGAATAAAAAGTTTATATCGAGACTGATTCAGTCACTGTGACCTTGATCCCTGTTGAAGTAGGTTGTTAAAATTGAATCATTTAGCACTTGCAATATCCTTCACCTTATTATCTGCCACTGAAATGTTTTTTTTCTTAGAACAGCCTGACCTACAAATTCCCTTTGCTTCTTCCTATTACTGCCACCCGCTCTATTATACATGCACAACCTCAGGAAAAAAAAAACAAATTGTTTGTGACTTGCATATTCTGCAGCATGATGCTCGGGTAAGAGATGCTGAGCGTAATAATATCATGTTAGAGAGCAAACATTACGGCGATGGGAGAGAATACTGAGAATTTCAATGGTCCCTGGGTGATTGGACCTACAGTGCACTAATTCCTAACTTCTCCCCATTCACGTTTCTTTGTATTTTGCGTCGAAAATAATACACATAGAGAATGGCTTAGAAACTAACCCATTAAAATGGGCCATGACCGCTTATTCCCGCAATAAAAGCACAAACATTTCTGACTGATTACGTGAGATTTATTTACTGCTGAACTGATTCTATGAACTGAGGGACTAAAAAACGTATTGCTTTCTTATTGTTGGTTATTGGTAATGAATGAATATATTCTGCAGATAACTGAGGGATACTGTATAAAGCACAGAAATCTACCACAATTACTGCAAACAAAAACAATGGGTCTTAAATATTCCCTACCATTTATTGTTCAATATCATTAAGTTACCAAAATCTCGACAGCACTGCTGGATACATTGTTTACCAGAGAAGAATGGGAATAAAACAGAACTTCTAAAGAAGCGAATAGAAAATATCAGCAAATAGCAGCTGTCAGCAAAAAACAAAAACTTGAAAATCTGTACTTCAATCAATATTTTTTTCCCTAAAAAAATTCCCGGTGACTTAATTACAGGCATACCCCGCATTAACGTACGCTATGGGACCGGAGCATGTATGTAAAGCGAAAATGTACTTAAAGTGAAGCACTACCTTTCCCCACTTATCGATGCATGTTCTGTACTGCAATCGTTATATATGTGCATAACTGATGTAAATAACGCATTTGTAACAGCCTCTATAGTCTCACCGTTTGCGCACAGCTTTGGTACAGGTAGGGAGCCGGGAATTGCTATTCAGGACGTGATGACAGGCACATGCGTGAGCTGCCGTTTGCCTTTTGGGCGATATGTACTTACTCGCGAGTGTACTTAAAGTGAGTGTCCTTAAACCGGGGTATGCCTGTATTTGAGGGTATTAAGAATATCAAATCTTAGTTCTTTTCTTTATGGCCTCATTTGAAACACTGAGGTCTTTCCCTGGTGTTGGAGAAGGGTTTAGTTCTATTACTTAGAGTAGACCCACACCGGGGACATATTGAGCAATATTTGGTATGAAGAAGAGTCATTCTAAGAATAAAAAGTACTCATAACAATGAGCGTACAAAAAAAAGAAAACAACTTTCCAGTAATTGGAATAGTGGAACGAGCCATAACACTACTTAATTGTGATAATTGCTTATAGATTCCTTGCTTTTCCAAGGGAGACAATCTGCTTTTGTTCCTGGAGGAAACAGAATTAAGGTTCCGTTGGGAGAACAGAAGGAGCTGACACACACGAGCAGAAAGAAGTCAAAATGAGCAAAATTCCACTCCGCTGGGAAGCGCAGGATTCAATTAAATCTCTGTGCATTTGCTGTATATCTGGCATCATATGACCACTCAGCGCATCTCCCCAATAAATTTGGTTTTCAACATTCTCATGTAGGGTTAGCTTCACCCTTTCCTCGTTGCCACACACAATGGGGCCTATGCTACAGTATAAGCCTCGATAAGCCACTTATCATGGCCATTTCACCAAAAAGGCCTACTGCTATTCAGTAAGCCTCGATAAGTGGCCGATAAAAGCCTTTATCAGCATTTTTTTCCCAATAAAACGCCAGTCGAGCCACGATAAGCCACTTATCAGCAGTTTCTCACATTCTTGCAATTCTAGTGGTCTCGAGTAGGTTATCGGAGCTAATCGAGGCTCTAGAATGGCGATTTCCTCTCAAAATCCTCCCAACAGGAAAAGTTGGCGTGAAGGTGGTGAGAACCTGCCGATAAGGCGGCGAGAGAGCTTAGAAAAAAAAATGCATTTTTTCTGCATACGATTCATGCCGGTTGTCACCGGAGCTGATACCCATTAATATCAGCACTGGAGATCCCCAGCAGGAATCCCATGCAATAAAAATGCATTTATATGCAACTTCATTACCTTAGCGGCAATGAAGGAGTTAACTACCAGTGCCATCTTTATTGTGGGTAGCGGGTGTGGGTGAAGGTGGCATTTGGCCCTTGGTGGGTGTTTAGGCCTTTCGGTGGGGGGTTTGTGGGTGGAGTTAACCCCTTCATTACCTTAGCGCTGAGGAAATGAAGGGGATAACCCCTCCCGCTACCCACCCGGTAGGTATAAACACACAGCAAGGGCCAAATTCCACCTTCAACCGCCCCTGCTACCCACAATAAATATTTTGAAACACGACAACCCTACTAGCCACCTCCTCTACCCCCAACAACCCCCCCCCCAAACACATACAGCACAGTAATGGGCAAAATTACTATTAGCCACATATGGATAATAGTGCATTTGTCCATTATAAAATTAAACATTAGTCATCCAGCATAAATTGGTTGACCAGCATAAATAAAGTAAATAAACCTTTCTACTTACCCCTGCCATCATGAAGGGCATCCTCATCAGCATACTCCAGGTCCATGTCCTCCGATGCCAGCAGGAATTCAAGAAAAAATACACTCTAGTGGCCCATAACCCATTAATCACCTTAGCGGTTAATAACCTCTATAGTAATTAAGGGGTTAACCCACCATCCCCTGCTACTCACCCAGGAAGCCTGAACACCCAACCCCAGACCCACTATACCCGCCCTCTACCCATTGCTTGGTATAGTGGTATATCATTCCCATATAATATGCGCATGATTAACCACAATAGCACTCAGTGGTTAAGCTATTAAAAATAATTAAGGCCAAAAATACACAATAATCAAAGAAATACACAAACACCTAAACACAATAATAAAATAATTAAAAAGCCTATTAGTACACATGAATAAAAATTATCAATAACAAAAACAGCAAAACAATCAACATTAAATAAACACCTAATAAATCCCACTGTCACGTGACCATGGGAATAAAATGCATAGGAGATACCGGCACCCTAAAATGGGGCCTGTATCTCGGGAACCAGGGGGTCCCGGACCTGAAATCAACGCGGTTCTGCTCCAGAGACCCCCTGCTCTAATTTAATACACTAGTATTACATTTTTTTAGTAAAAAACATACATTTCGACCTAGATTTGCACAACGAGACGCGGCTCTCTCTGCAGCTAAAACAAACCGCCGGATTTGGCCTTTTGAGAGAGGCGATTATCACGCCGCCGGCTACTCGCCAGTTTTAGGAATTTAGCTATCCCTGGTAATCGAAGCTTTCTGAATACCGTGATAGCAACGCTCAAAAAACTGGCGGATTAAACGGCATTGCAATTTTTTTTTATGAAGGCTACTAACATTGGCCCCAATGTATTGCAGAGCACGCCGAAGCTGAATAGATTTATACAGCAGATCTAACAAGTTACATAGTTACATAGTTACATAGTTACATAGTAGATGAGGTTGAAAAAAGACGTAGTTCAACCTATGCTATATTTAGATAACAGATACTTTATCCTATATCTATACTTACTTATTGATCCAGAGGAAGGCAAACAAAAAAAACCATTTAAGGGGAAAAATTCATTTCTTCCTGACTCCAAGAATTGGCAATCGGATTAATCCCTGGATCAACATCCTTCCCATGTATACTTATTTGGTATATCCCTGTATACCTTTCCCATCTAAAAAGATGTCCAACCTTTTTTTTGAACAAATCTATTGTATCTGCCATCACAGTCTCCATGGGTAATGAATTCCACATTTTAACTGCCCTTACTGTAAAGAACCCTTTCCTTTGTTGCTGGTGAAATTTCCTTTCCTCCAACCTTAAGGGATGGCCTGAGTCCTTTGTACTGCTCGTGGGATGAATAGTTCTTTTGAAAGATCCTTGTATTGTCCCTGAATATATTTGTATATAGTTATCATATCCCCTCTTAGACGACTCTTTTTTTTTTTTTTTTTTTATAACTTGTATTTTTATTGAGTGACGCCTCTTTTCTAATGTAAATAAATCTAATTTAGCTAGCCTCTCCTCATAAGTTAGAATGTCCATCCCCTTTATTAATTTGGTGGCTCTTCTCTGCACTCTCTCTAGTTCCATAATGTCTTTTCTTAGGATTGGTGCCCAAAATGTAATTGTAAGTTAAATAAACAGGAGAAAGGTGGATCTGTCCAGTGATGGAAAATTCCAGAATGGTGAAAATCCCAGCAGATAACTCAATGCATTATCAATAACTCAACCTCTCCAGATTAGAAAAAGGATGGATATATATAAGAGCTGATTCAACACTCATTTCTACATCCATCATAAAGAAAGAGTTGCACATTATATGGGGCGATAAATCCTGTCCCTAACTTGAGTGCTGGCACAAAAAGTCACATTTGTGCAGCATTTGCCAAGGTATTTTTCTGCCATGGACAATATCTGCTAGCAAAATTAGCACAGACAAATGTTTTTCATATGTTGGGAGTACATGTATGAACAGAGATTGTGAAAATACCTCTGAAATACATTTGTAAAGTGCTTTGGAAATGGAAGTTGAAGGTAAAAACGAGATATGATTTGTACAGCACAATATTTATGGTAGAAGCAAAGTATATGTGTTATGCATTTCCGGTCACATTTTGCAGTAATGGGGAGAATGTGAAAATAATCAGATACCCATTGTGACAGGTGTCATCTTTATGCAAACATTTATTGGAGACACATTCTGTTTTCTTCTTATGATCCCTGGATCTCACTCTGATAACATTTTCCATGGAGACCTTACTGTATTTATGTATTGCAAACAGCGAAGACATAAATAGGCTCTGAGATGTACAATACAGGCAAGTGAAGTACCTTAAATGGAAAGGAGCAATTTCTCTGAATGATATATTTGTTGCCTATTAAATAGATTGTTGTTCACAGTTTCTATAGCAGCGTTTTTACTAATTGGGAAGTGAAAGACATTTTACATGGCCTCCAAGAAATCTAAACGCACAACAAAAACAGCAGGGTATCGACGGAGATTCACTGTGATGGTCAGGAACAGGAGACGAGGAGGAAGAGAGACAAGTCTAATACAAGAAAACAAACAATTGCATCATCATGAAACCCACAGAAACATGAGAAAATAATGCAAACGTCCCTCACCTGAACCAGAGATTTGCCAGCCAGTGTAAGGCCGCGCTTATTGTGCTGGAAAAATCAGATTGAGATGACTTCCAGCGATTGCGAGCAAGCTGTCGCTCCATCGCGCCGTCGCGTCGCGTTTACTATAAGCGCACGCGATGGCGGCAATGCATCTGTTTTGACGTGACGTCGCTGTCGCCGGAATGCCGGCACTATAAGCGCAGTCTAACAGTGCAGAATGAGGGAAAGTGTCATTCCAACAATATCCACATATGTTTTATAATATTATATGTTACGGGATGTGATAATATTTAGTGGCACCAACAAGATATCGCAATCTACAATGAATCTACACTTCTCCAGCACCAATCCGGCTTCTAAAACTTTGAATTACAATATTATAAATTTGATCAATTAACATGTGAATAATAATTCAAGAGACCTATGCATTCAAGTAAAATGACTAAAGTCGAGCTCGCCAGAAGAAAACTTCTCATTGACTTTTCCTATAACTCCATATTCCCGCTCCCTACATCTCCCATTGTTCCAAATAACCACTCCCGAACGCCTTCTGAAGCTCCAAATTACCACTTCCTATAACTCTTCCAATTGCTCCATAAAACCTCTTCCTATAATTTCTCCCCAACTCCTACCACTCAATTCAAAACATTCCTCAAATTGCTTACTGACTTCATCAAGCATTGATACTAATTACGGTCAAACATTTGGTTTTGGTTCAGACCCCGGAAGAAACACCTAAAGCAACAGTTTTTGCATCATTTCATGACAAACATATTCTTTCCTTGCAGCACACCAGTAGAACATGAAATACTATATATATATATATATATATATATATATATATGTATATATATATATATATATATACACTGCTGAGACCCATTAAGGTCGAAACAGCTGTCTGTGGGTGGGTTTGCTGGCTATAAACCTAAACCCTGGCTGTGCTCAAAGCTGTGACCATACAGCAAGCTTAAGCCTATAGGGCAAAATGTTAAAAATTGTTTTTGAAACAAAGAGTGGCACTGTGTGCTCATTTGCATGTCATTTCCCAGAATCCCTTGCTGCAGTGTAAGTGCTGTGTGCTGGGTGATAATGGTGAAAGGCGGGGTTGCAGACCTGCCTAAGAAATGCAGAAGAGCATACAGTTGTATTTGCATATATATATAAAGAAACAAATAGTCGATACTGTTCTGTGGTTAACAAAATGCTGTGCAAGCTTTGGAGATCTCTTCTTTGGGCAATGTTACAATTTATTAAGCCAAAAAACTCTCTTCGAAACAAAGCAATTGGAATGTTATCTGGTGGCGAAGCCTATCCCTCCCCCTGTGCAGTATGCAATTTATGTCTTAAGGTGTTAAATGGTCCCTGAATGTTTGTGATGTAAGGGAATGTGTGCGTGTGTAAACCATCAGAGGTAAGGGGCAATAAGGGAAGCCCAGAGGCGGACCCAAGCTATACATGTATGTGTGTGTGTATGTGTATGTGTATGTGCATGTGCATTATTATTAGATATTATGCGATATTCTACATTATGATGGGGATATTATGCGATATTCTGCATTATGATGGGAATATTATGCAATATTCTGCATTATGATGGGATATTCTATGATATTTTGCATTAGGATGGGGTATTCTATGATATTATGCATTATGATGGGGTATTATGCAATATTCTGCATTAGGATGGGGTATTATGTGATATTCTGCATTAGGATGGGGTATTCTATGATATTATGCATTATGATGGGGTATTATGCCATATTCTGCATTAGGATGGGGTATTATGTGATATTTTGCATTAAGAGGTGGTTTAGTTCTATACCTTTTGCTTCATCTTTATGTCAGTACTAGCTGAGAGCCCCGGCGTTGCCCGGGATGTTTGTGGTGTGGGGGTGGCATTTGGGTGGGGAGTGGTCCACGCGGCCCATGGCAGTGTGCGGTGGTACTGCTGCTGTGGCTGTACTGATGGTGATTGTATCGGTGTGCTGATTTGGGAGGGTTTGTTGCTGATGTGGGGGTGCGGATGTGGGTGTGCCGATGGGGAGGTGCGAAGGTGCCAATGTGTGGGTGCTGATGGTGTTGATGGGGGCTGGGAATGGTGGGGAGCCGAGAATGCCAGTGTGCTGGGGGGGGGGGGGGGGGCATGGGATACCGGTGTGCTGATGTGGTGGTGCTGGGGATAGTGTGTGTGTGTGTATACGTGTGTGTGTGTGTATATATACACACGTGTGTGTATACATGTGTGTATACATGTTTGTGTGTGTCTGTGTATACATGTTTGTTTGTATACATTGTGTATGTGTACGTGTGTGTGTGTATACATGTGTGTGTGTATACACGTGTGTGTGTGTATACACGTGTGTGTGTATACACGTGTGTGTGTGTATACACGTGTGTGTGTGTATACACGTGTGTGTGTGTATACACGTGTGTGTGTACACACGTGTGTGTGTGTGTATACACGTGTGTGTGTGTGTATACACGTGTGTGTGTATACACGTGTGTGTGTGTATACACGTGTGTGTGTGTATACGTGTGTGTGTGTATACACGTGTGTGTGTGTGTGTATACACGTGTGTGTGTGTGTGTATACACGTGTGTGTGTGTGTATACACGTGTGTGTGTGTGTATACACGTGTGTGTGTGTGTGTGTGTGTATACACGTGTGTGTATACACGTGTGTGTGTGTATACACGTGTGTGTGTGTATACACGTGTGTGTGTGTATACACGTGTGTGTGTGTATACACGTGTGTGTGTATACACGTGTGTGTGTGTATACACGTGTGTGTGTGTGTATACACGTGTGTGTGTGTACACGTGTGTGTGTGTGTACACGTGTGTGTGTGTGTGCGTGTACACATGTGTGTGTGTGTGCGTACACGTGTGTGTGTGTGCGTACACGTGTGTGTGTGTGTGTGTACACGTGTGTGTGTGTGTGTGTACACGTGTGTGTGTGTGTGTGTGTACACGTGTGTGTGTGTACACGTGTGTGTGTGTGTGTGTACATGTGTGTGTGTGAGTACACGTGTGTGTGTGTGTACACGTGTGTGTGTGTGTGTACACGTATGTGTGTGTGTGTGTGTACATGTGTGTGTGTGTGTGTGTGCATGTGTGTGTGTGTACACGTGTGTGTGTGTGTACACGTGTGTGTGTACACGTGTGTGTGTACACGTGTGTGTGTACACGTGTGTGTGTGTACACGTGTGTGTGTGTACACGTGTGT
>NW_027457339.1:117500-132651 GCF_040206685.1 Ascaphus truei
GTGTGTACACGTGTGTGTGTGTGTGTGTACACGTGTGTGTGTGTGTGTACACGTGTGTGTGTGTGTGTACACGTGTGTGTGTGTGTGTGTGTGTGTGTGTGTGTGTGTACACGTGTGTGTGTGTGTACACGTGTGTGTGTGTACACGTGTGTGTGTGTGAGTACACGTGTGTGTGTGTGTACACGTGTGTGTGTGTGTGTGTGTACACGTGTGTGTGTGTGTGTACATGTGTGTGTGTGCATGTGTGTGTGCGTACACGTGTGTGTGCGTACACGTGTGTGTGCGTACACGTGTGTGTGTGTACACGTGTGTGTGTGTACACGTGTGTGTGTACACGTGTGTGTGTACACGTGTGTGTGTGTGTACACGTGTGTGTGTGTGTGTGTGTACACGTGTGTGTGTGTGTGAACACGTGTGTGTACACGTGTGTGTGTGTACACGTGTGTGTGTGTACACGTGTGTGTGTGTACACGTGTGTGTGTGTGTGTGTACACGTGTGTGTGTGTGTGTGTGTGTGTACACGTGTGTGTGTGTGTGTGTGTGTGTGTGTGTACACGTGTGTGTGTACACGTGTGTGTGTGTACACGTGTGTACACGTGTGTGTGTGTACACGTGTGTGTGTGTACACGTGTGTGTGTGTGTGAACACGTGTGTGTGTGTACACGTGTGTGTGTGTGTGTGTACACGTGTGTGTGTGTACACGTGTGTGTGTGTACACGTGTGTGTGTGTGTACACGTGTGTGTGTGTGTACACGTGTGTGTGTGTACACGTGTGTGTGTGTGTGTACACGTGTGTGTGTGTGTACACGTGTGTGTGTGTACACGTGTGTGTGTGTACACGTGTGTGTGTGTGTACACGTGTGTGTGTGTGTACACGTGTGTGTGTGTGTACACGTGTGTGTGTGTGTGTACACGTGTGTGTGTGTGTGTGTGTACACGTGTGTGTGTGTGTGTGTGTACACGTGTGTGTGTGTGTGTACACGTGTGTGTGTACACGTGTGTGTGTACACGTGTGTGTGTACACGTGTGTGTGTGTACACGTGTGTGTGTGTGTGTACACGTGTGTGTGTACACGTGTGTGTGTGTGTGTACACGTGTGTGTGTGTGTGTACACGTGTGTGTTTGTGTGTGTGTACACGTGTGTGTTTGTGTGTGTGTACACGTGTGTGTGTGTGTGTGTGTGTGTGTGTGTGTGTGTACACGTGTGTGTGTACACGTGTGTGTGTGTGTACACGTGTGTGTGTGTGTACACGTGTGTGTGTGTGTACACGTGTGTGTGTGTACACGTGTGTACACGTGTGTACACGTGTGTGTGTGTACACGTGTGTGTGTACACGTGTGTGTGTGTGTGTACACGTGTGTGTGTGTGTACACGTGTGTGTGTGTGTGTGTGTGTATACACGTGTGTGTGTGTACACGTGTGTGTACACGTGTGTGTGTGTGTGTACACGTGTGTGTGTGTACACGTGTGTGTGTGTACACGTGTGTGTGTGTGTGTACACGTGTGTGTGTGTACACGTGTGTGTGTGTGTGTACACGTGTGTGTGTGTGTGTACGTGTGTGTACACGTGTGTGTGTGTACACGTGTGTGTGTGTACACGTGTGTGTGTGTGTGTACACGTGTGTGTTTGTGTGTGTGTACACGTGTGTGTTTGTGTGTGTGTACACGTGTGTGTGTGTGTGTGTACACGTGTGTGTGTGTACACGTGTGTGTGTGTGTGTACACGTGTGTGTGTGTGTGTGTGTACACGTGTGTGTGTGTACACGTGTGTGTGTGTGTGTACACGTGTGTGTGTGTGTGTGTACACGTGTGTGTGTGTGTGTGTACACGTGTGTGTGTGTGTGTACACGTGTGTGTGTGTGTGTGCACGTGTGTGTGTACACGTGTGTGTGTGTGTACACGTGTGTGTGTGTGTTTACACGTGTGTGTGTGTACACGTGTGTGTGTGTGTACACGTGTGTGTGTGTGTGTGTGTGTACACGTGTGTGTGTGTACACGTGTGTGTGTGTGTACACGTGTGTGTGTACACATGGGTGTGTGTGTACACGTGTGTGTGTGTGTGTGTGTACACGTGTGTGTGTGTGTGTACACGTGTGTGTGTGTGTGTGTACACGTGTGTGTGTGTGTACACGTGTGTGTGTGTGTACACGTGTGTGTGTGTGTGTGTACACGTGTGTGTGTGTGTGTACACGTGTGTGTGTGTACACGTGTGTGTGTGTGTACACGTGTGTGTGTGTGTACACGTGTGTGTGTGTGTGTGTGTACACGTGTGTGTGTGTGTGTGTATACGTGTGTGTGTGTGTGTGTGTGTACACGTGTGTGTGTGTGTGTACACGTGTGTGTGTGTGTGTGTGTGTACACGTGTGTGTGTGTGTGTGTACACGTGTGTGTGTACACGTGTGTGTGTACACGTGTGTGTGTGTGTGTGTACACGTGTGTGTGTGTATACACGTGTGTGTGTGTACACGTGTGTGTGTGTACACGTGTGTGTGTGTGTGTACACGTGTGTGTGTGTGTGCGTGTACACGTGTGTGTGTGCGTACACGTGTGTGTGTGTGTACACGTGTGTGTGTGTGTGTACACGTGTGTGTGTGTGTGTACACGTGTGTGTGTGTGTGTGTGTGTGTACACGTGTGTGTGTGTGTGTGTACACGTGTGTGTGTGTGTACACGTGTGTGTGTGTACACGTGTGTGTGTGTGTGTACACGTGTGTGTGTGTGTGTGTGTACATGTGTGTGTGTGTACATGTGTGTGTGTGTGTGTGTGTGTGTGCATGTGTGTGTGTGTACACGTGTGTGTGTGTACACGTGTGTGTGTACACGTGTGTGTACACGTGTGTGTACACGTGTGTGTGTACACGTGTGTGTACACGTGTGTGTACACGTGTGTGTGTACACGTGTGTGTGTGTGTACACGTGTGTGTGTGTGTACACGTGTGTGTGTACACGTGTGTGTGTACACGTGTGTGTGTACACGTGTGTGTGTGTACATGTGTGTGTGTGTGTGTACACGTGTGTGTGTGTACACGTGTGTGTGTGTACACGTGTGTGTGTGTACACGTGTGTGTGTGTGTGTACACGTGTGTGTTTGTGTGTGTGTGTGTGTACACGTGTGTGTGTGTGTGTGTGTGTACACGTGTGTGTGTGTGTGTGTGTACACGTGTGTGTGTGTGTGTGTGTGTACACGTGTGTACACGTGTGTGTGTGTACACGTGTGTGTGTGTGTACACGTGTGTGTGTGTGTGTGTACACGTGTGTGTGTGTGTGTGTACACGTGTGTGTGTACACGTGTGTGTGTGTGTGTACACGTGTGTGTGTGTGTATACACGTGTGTGTGTGTATACACGTGTGTGTGTGTATACACGTGTGTGTGTGTATACACGTGTGTGTGTGTATACGTGTGTGTGTGTACACACGTGTGTGTGTGTGTATACACGTGTGTGTGTGTGTATACACGTGTGTGTGTGTGTATACACGTGTGTGTGTATACACGTGTGTGTGTGTATACACGTGTGTGTGTGTATACGTGTGTGTGTGTATACGTGTGTGTGTGTATACACGTGTGTGTGTGTATACACGTGTGTGTGTGTATACACGTGTGTGTGTGTGTGTATACACGTGTGTGTGTGTGTATACACGTGTGTGTGTGTGTGTGTGTATACATGTGTGTGTATACACGTGTGTGTGTGTATACACGTGTGTGTGTGTATACACGTGTGTGTGTATACACGTGTGTGTGTGTATACACGTGTGTGTGTGTATACACGTGTGTGTGTGTGTATACACGTGTGTGTGTGTACACGTGTGTGTGTGTGTACACGTGTGTGTGTGTGTACACGTGTGTGTGTGTGCGTGTACACGTGTGTGTGTGTGCGTACACGTGTGTGTGTGTGTACACGTGTGTGTGTGTGTACACGTGTGTGTGTGTGTGTGTGTACACGTGTGTGTGTGTGTGTACACGTGTGTGTGTGTGTGTACACGTGTGTGTGTGTGTGTACACGTGTGTGTGTGTGTGTGTGTGTGTGTGTGTGTACACGTGTGTGTGTGTGTACACGTGTGTGTGTGTGAGTACACGTGTGTGTGTGTGTACACGTGTGTGTGTGTGTGTGTGTACACGTGTGTGTGTGTGTACATGTGTGTGTGTGCATGTGTGTGTGCGTACACGTGTGTGTGCGTACACGTGTGTGTGCGTACACGTGTGTGTGTGTACACGTGTGTGTGTGTACACGTGTGTGTGTACACGTGTGTGTGTACACGTGTGTGTGTACACGTGTGTGTGTGTGTACACGTGTGTGTGTGTGTGTGTGTGTACACGTGTGTGTGTGTGTGAACACGTGTGTGTACACGTGTGTGTGTGTACACGTGTGTGTGTGTACACGTGTGTGTGTGTACACGTGTGTGTGTGTGTGTGTACACGTGTGTGTTTGTGTGTGTGTACACGTGTGTGTGTGTGTGTGTGTGTGTGTGTGTACACGTGTGTGTGTACACGTGTGTGTGTGTGTACACGTGTGTACACGTGTGTGTGTACACGTGTGTGTGTGTACACGTGTGTGTGTGTGTGAACACGTGTGTGTGTGTACACGTGTGTGTGTGTGTGTGTACACGTGTGTGTGTGTACACGTGTGTGTGTGTACACGTGTGTGTGTGTGTACACGTGTGTGTGTGTACACGTGTGTGTGTGTACACGTGTGTGTGTGTGTGTACACGTGTGTGTGTGTGTACACGTGTGTGTGTGTACACGTGTGTGTGTGTACACGTGTGTGTGTGTGTACACGTGTGTGTGTGTGTACACGTGTGTGTGTGTGTGTACACGTGTGTGTGTGTGTGTGTGTACACGTGTGTGTGTGTGTGTGTACACGTGTGTGTGTGTGTGTGTACACGTGTGTGTGTACACGTGTGTGTGTGTACACGTGTGTGTGTGTACACGTGTGTGTGTGTGTGTACACGTGTGTGTGTGTGTACACGTGTGTGTGTGTACACGTGTGTGTGTGTGTGTACACGTGTGTGTGTGTTTACACGTGTGTGTGTACACGTGTGTGTGTGTACACGTGTGTGTGTGTGTGTGTACACGTGTGTGTGTGTACACGTGTGTGTGTGTGTGTACACGTGTGTGTGTACACATGGGTGTGTGTGTACACGTGTGTGTGTGTGTACACGTGTGTGTGTGTGTGTACACGTGTGTGTGTGTGTGTGTGTACACGTGTGTGTGTGTGTACACGTGTGTGTGTGTGTACACGTGTGTGTGTACACGTGTGTGTGTGTGTGTGTACACGTGTGTGTGTGTACACGTGTGTGTGTGTACACGTGTGTGTGTGTGTACACGTGTGTGTGTGTGTGTGTACACGTGTGTGTGTGTGTGTGTACACGTGTGTGTGTGTGTGTGTGTGTGTACACGTGTGTGTGTGTACACGTGTGTGTGTGTGTACACGTGTGTGTGTGTGTGTGTGTACACGTGTGTGTGTACACGTGTGTGTGTACACGTGTGTGTACACGTGTGTGTGTGTGTACACGTGTGTGTGTGTGTTTACACGTGTGTGTGTGTACACGTGTGTGTGTGTGTACACGTGTGTGTGTGTGTGTGTGTGTACACGTGTGTGTGTGTACACGTGTGTGTGTGTGTACACGTGTGTGTGTACACATGGGTGTGTGTGTACACGTGTGTGTGTGTGTGTGTGTACACGTGTGTGTGTGTGTGTACACGTGTGTGTGTGTGTGTGTACACGTGTGTGTGTGTGTACACGTGTGTGTGTGTGTACACGTGTGTGTGTGTGTGTGTACACGTGTGTGTGTGTGTGTACACGTGTGTGTGTGTACACGTGTGTGTGTGTGTACACGTGTGTGTGTGTGTACACGTGTGTGTGTGTGTGTGTGTACACGTGTGTGTGTGTGTGTGTATACGTGTGTGTGTGTGTGTGTGTGTACACGTGTGTGTGTGTGTGTACACGTGTGTGTGTGTGTGTGTGTACACGTGTGTGTGTGTGTGTGTACACGTGTGTGTGTACACGTGTGTGTGTACACGTGTGTGTGTGTGTGTGTACACGTGTGTGTGTGTATACACGTGTGTGTGTGTACACGTGTGTGTGTGTACACGTGTGTGTGTGTGTGTACACGTGTGTGTGTGTGTGCGTGTACACGTGTGTGTGTGCGTACACGTGTGTGTGTGTGTACACGTGTGTGTGTGTGTGTACACGTGTGTGTGTGTGTGTACACGTGTGTGTGTGTGTGTGTGTGTGTACACGTGTGTGTGTGTGTGTGTACACGTGTGTGTGTGTGTACACGTGTGTGTGTGTACACGTGTGTGTGTGTGTGTACACGTGTGTGTGTGTGTGTGTGTGTACATGTGTGTGTGTGTACATGTGTGTGTGTGTGTGTGTGTGTGTGCATGTGTGTGTGTGTACACGTGTGTGTGTGTACACGTGTGTGTGTACACGTGTGTGTACACGTGTGTGTACACGTGTGTGTGTACACGTGTGTGTACACGTGTGTGTACACGTGTGTGTGTACACGTGTGTGTGTGTGTACACGTGTGTGTGTGTGTACACGTGTGTGTGTACACGTGTGTGTGTACACGTGTGTGTGTACACGTGTGTGTGTGTACATGTGTGTGTGTGTGTGTACACGTGTGTGTGTGTACACGTGTGTGTGTGTACACGTGTGTGTGTGTACACGTGTGTGTGTGTGTGTACACGTGTGTGTTTGTGTGTGTGTGTGTGTACACGTGTGTGTGTGTGTGTGTGTGTACACGTGTGTGTGTGTGTGTGTGTACACGTGTGTGTGTGTGTGTGTGTGTACACGTGTGTACACGTGTGTGTGTGTACACGTGTGTGTGTGTGTACACGTGTGTGTGTGTGTGTGTACACGTGTGTGTGTGTGTGTGTACACGTGTGTGTGTACACGTGTGTGTGTGTGTGTACACGTGTGTGTGTGTGTATACACGTGTGTGTGTGTATACACGTGTGTGTGTGTATACACGTGTGTGTGTGTATACACGTGTGTGTGTGTATACGTGTGTGTGTGTACACACGTGTGTGTGTGTGTATACACGTGTGTGTGTGTGTATACACGTGTGTGTGTGTGTATACACGTGTGTGTGTATACACGTGTGTGTGTGTATACACGTGTGTGTGTGTATACGTGTGTGTGTGTATACGTGTGTGTGTGTATACACGTGTGTGTGTGTATACACGTGTGTGTGTGTATACACGTGTGTGTGTGTGTGTGTATACACGTGTGTGTGTGTGTATACACGTGTGTGTGTGTGTGTGTGTATACATGTGTGTGTATACACGTGTGTGTGTGTATACACGTGTGTGTGTGTATACACGTGTGTGTGTATACACGTGTGTGTGTGTATACACGTGTGTGTGTGTATACACGTGTGTGTGTGTGTATACACGTGTGTGTGTGTACACGTGTGTGTGTGTGTACACGTGTGTGTGTGTGTACACGTGTGTGTGTGTGCGTGTACACGTGTGTGTGTGTGCGTACACGTGTGTGTGTGTGTACACGTGTGTGTGTGTGTACACGTGTGTGTGTGTGTGTGTGTACACGTGTGTGTGTGTGTGTACACGTGTGTGTGTGTGTGTACACGTGTGTGTGTGTGTGTACACGTGTGTGTGTGTGTGTGTGTGTGTGTGTGTGTACACGTGTGTGTGTGTGTACACGTGTGTGTGTGTGAGTACACGTGTGTGTGTGTGTACACGTGTGTGTGTGTGTGTGTGTACACGTGTGTGTGTGTGTACATGTGTGTGTGTGCATGTGTGTGTGCGTACACGTGTGTGTGCGTACACGTGTGTGTGCGTACACGTGTGTGTGTGTACACGTGTGTGTGTGTACACGTGTGTGTGTACACGTGTGTGTGTACACGTGTGTGTGTACACGTGTGTGTGTGTGTACACGTGTGTGTGTGTGTGTGTGTGTACACGTGTGTGTGTGTGTGAACACGTGTGTGTACACGTGTGTGTGTGTACACGTGTGTGTGTGTACACGTGTGTGTGTGTACACGTGTGTGTGTGTGTGTGTACACGTGTGTGTTTGTGTGTGTGTACACGTGTGTGTGTGTGTGTGTGTGTGTGTGTGTACACGTGTGTGTGTACACGTGTGTGTGTGTGTACACGTGTGTACACGTGTGTGTGTACACGTGTGTGTGTGTACACGTGTGTGTGTGTGTGAACACGTGTGTGTGTGTACACGTGTGTGTGTGTGTGTGTACACGTGTGTGTGTGTACACGTGTGTGTGTGTACACGTGTGTGTGTGTGTACACGTGTGTGTGTGTACACGTGTGTGTGTGTACACGTGTGTGTGTGTGTGTACACGTGTGTGTGTGTGTACACGTGTGTGTGTGTACACGTGTGTGTGTGTACACGTGTGTGTGTGTGTACACGTGTGTGTGTGTGTACACGTGTGTGTGTGTGTGTACACGTGTGTGTGTGTGTGTGTGTACACGTGTGTGTGTGTGTGTGTACACGTGTGTGTGTGTGTGTGTACACGTGTGTGTGTACACGTGTGTGTGTGTACACGTGTGTGTGTGTACACGTGTGTGTGTGTGTGTACACGTGTGTGTGTGTGTACACGTGTGTGTGTGTACACGTGTGTGTGTGTGTGTACACGTGTGTGTGTGTTTACACGTGTGTGTGTACACGTGTGTGTGTGTACACGTGTGTGTGTGTGTGTGTACACGTGTGTGTGTGTACACGTGTGTGTGTGTGTGTACACGTGTGTGTGTACACATGGGTGTGTGTGTACACGTGTGTGTGTGTGTACACGTGTGTGTGTGTGTGTACACGTGTGTGTGTGTGTGTGTGTACACGTGTGTGTGTGTGTACACGTGTGTGTGTGTGTACACGTGTGTGTGTACACGTGTGTGTGTGTGTGTGTACACGTGTGTGTGTGTACACGTGTGTGTGTGTACACGTGTGTGTGTGTGTACACGTGTGTGTGTGTGTGTGTACACGTGTGTGTGTGTGTGTGTACACGTGTGTGTGTGTGTGTGTGTGTACACGTGTGTGTGTGTACACGTGTGTGTGTGTGTACACGTGTGTGTGTGTGTGTGTGTACACGTGTGTGTGTACACGTGTGTGTGTACACGTGTGTGTACACGTGTGTGTGTACACGTGTGTGTGTGTGTGTACACGTGTGTGTGTGTGTACACGTGTGTGTGTGTACACGTGTGTGTGTGTGTACACGTGTGTGTACACGTGTGTGTGTGTACACGTGTGTGTGTGTGTGCGTGTACACGTGTGTGTGTGCGTACACGTGTGTGTGTGTGTACACGTGTGTGTGTGTGTGTGTGTACACGTGTGTGTGTGTACACGTGTGTGTGTGTGTGTGTACACGTGTGTGTGTGTGTGTGTACACGTGTGTGTGTGTGTGTGTGTACACGTGTGTGTGTGTGTGTACACGTGTGTGTGTGTGTGTACACGTGTGTGTGTGTGTGTACACGTGTGTGTGTGTGTACACGTGTGTGTGTGTGTGTACACGTGTGTGTGTGTGTGTACACGTGTGTGTGTGTGTACATGTGTGTGTGTGTGTGTGTGCATGTGTGTGTGTGTACACGTGTGTGTGTGTACACGTGTGTGTGTACACGTGTGTGTACACGTGTGTGTGTGTACACGTGTGTGTGTACACGTGTGTGTGTACACGTGTGTGTGTGTGTACACGTGTGTGTGTACACGTGTGTGTGTACACGTGTGTGTGTACACGTGTGTGTGTGTACACGTGTGTGTGTGTGTGTGTGTACACGTGTGTGTGTACACGTGTGTGTGTACACGTGTGTGTGTACACGTGTGTGTGTGTGTGTGTGTACACATGTGTGTGTGTATACACGTGTGTGTGTGTACACGTGTGTGTGTGTACACGTGTGTGTGTGTGTGTACACGTGTGTGTGTGTGTGCGTGTACACGTGTGTGTGTGCGTACACGTGTGTGTGTGTGTACACGTGTGTGTGTGTGTGTACACGTGTGTGTGTGTGTACACGTGTGTGTGTGTGTGTGTGTGTGTACACGTGTGTGTGTGTGTGTACACGTGTGTGTGTGTGTACACGTGTGTGTGTGTACACGTGTGTGTGTGTGTGTACACGTGTGTGTGTGTGTGTACATGTGTGTGTGTGTACATGTGTGTGTGTGTGTGTGTGTGCATGTGTGTGTGTGTACACGTGTGTGTGTGTACACGTGTGTGTGTACACGTGTGTGTACACGTGTGTGTGTACACGTGTGTGTACACGTGTGTGTGTACACGTGTGTGTACACGTGTGTGTACACGTGTGTGTACACGTGTGTGTACACGTGTGTGTGTACACGTGTGTGTGTGTGTACACGTGTGTGTGTGTGTACACGTGTGTGTGTACACGTGTGTGTGTACACGTGTGTGTGTACACGTGTGTGTGTGTACACGTGTGTGTGTGTGTGTACACGTGTGTGTGTGTACACGTGTGTGTGTGTACACGTGTGTGTGTGTACACGTGTGTGTGTGTGTGTACACGTGTGTGTTTGTGTGTGTGTGTGTGTACACGTGTGTGTGTGTGTGTGTGTGTACACGTGTGTGTGTGTGTGTGTACACGTGTGTGTGTGTGTGTGTACACGTGTGTACACGTGTGTGTGTGTACACGTGTGTGTGTGTGTGTACACGTGTGTGTGTGTGTGTGTACACGTGTGTGTGTGTGTGTGTACACGTGTGTGTGTACACGTGTGTGTGTGTGTGTACACGTGTGTGTGTGTGTATACACGTGTGTGTGTGTATACACGTGTGTGTGTGTATACACGTGTGTGTGTGTATACACGTGTGTGTGTGTATACGTGTGTGTGTGTACACACGTGTGTGTGTGTGTATACACGTGTGTGTGTGTGTATACACGTGTGTGTGTGTGTATACACGTGTGTGTGTATACACGTGTGTGTGTGTATACACGTGTGTGTGTGTATACGTGTGTGTGTGTATACGTGTGTGTGTGTATACACGTGTGTGTGTGTATACACGTGTGTGTGTGTATACACGTGTGTGTGTGTGTATACACGTGTGTGTGTGTATACACGTGTGTGTGTGTGTGTGTGTATACATGTGTGTGTATACACGTGTGTGTGTGTATACACGTGTGTGTGTGTATACACGTGTGTGTGTATACACGTGTGTGTGTATACACGTGTGTGTGTGTATACACGTGTGTGTGTGTATACACATGTGTGTGTGTGTGTATACACGTGTGTGTGTGTACACGTGTGTGTGTGTGTACACGTGTGTGTGTGTGTACACGTGTGTGTGTGTACACGTGTGTGTGTGTGCGTGTACACGTGTGTGTGTGTGCGTACACGTGTGTGTGTGTGTACACGTGTGTGTGTGTGTGTGTGTGTGTACACGTGTGTGTGTGTGTGTGTACACGTGTGTGTGTGTGTACACGTGTGTGTGTGTGTGTACACGTGTGTGTGTGTGTGTGTGTGTGTGTGTGTGTGTGTACACGTGTGTGTGTGTGTACACGTGTGTGTGTGTACACGTGTGTGTGTGTGAGTACACGTGTGTGTGTGTGTACACGTGTGTGTGTGTGTGTGTGTACACGTGTGTGTGTGTGTGTACATGTGTGTGTGTGCATGTGTGTGTGCGTACACGTGTGTGTGCGTACACGTGTGTGTGCGTACACGTGTGTGTGTGTACACGTGTGTGTGTGTACACGTGTGTGTGTACACGTGTGTGTGTACACGTGTGTGTGTGTGTACACGTGTGTGTGTGTGTGTGTGTGTACACGTGTGTGTGTGTGTGAACACGTGTGTGTACACGTGTGTGTGTGTACACGTGTGTGTTGTGTACACGTGTGTGTGTGTACACGTGTGTGTGTGTGTGTGTACACGTGTGTGTGTGTGTGTGTGTGTACACGTGTGTGTGTGTGTGTGTGTGTGTGTGTGTGTACACGTGTGTGTGTACACGTGTGTGTGTGTACACGTGTGTACACGTGTGTGTGTGTACACGTGTGTGTGTGTACACGTGTGTGTGTGTGTGAACACGTGTGTGTGTGTACACGTGTGTGTGTGTGTGTGTACACGTGTGTGTGTGTACACGTGTGTGTGTGTACACGTGTGTGTGTGTGTACACGTGTGTGTGTGTGTACACGTGTGTGTGTGTACACGTGTGTGTGTGTGTGTACACGTGTGTGTGTGTGTACACGTGTGTGTGTGTACACGTGTGTGTGTGTACACGTGTGTGTGTGTGTACACGTGTGTGTGTGTGTACACGTGTGTGTGTGTGTACACGTGTGTGTGTGTGTGTACACGTGTGTGTGTGTGTGTGTGTACACGTGTGTGTGTGTGTGTGTGTACACGTGTGTGTGTGTGTGTACACGTGTGTGTGTACACGTGTGTGTGTACACGTGTGTGTGTACACGTGTGTGTGTACACGTGTGTGTGTCGTGTGGTGTTGTACACGTGTGTGTGTACAGTGTGTGTGTGTGTGTGTACACGTGGTGTGTGTGTACACGTGTGGTTTGTGTGTGTGTACACGTGTGTGTTTGTGTGTGTGTACACGTGTGTGTGTGTGTGTGTGTGTGTGTGTGTGTACACGTGTGTGTGTGACACGTGTGTGTGTGTGTACACGTGTGTGTGTGTGTACACGTGTGTGTGTGTGTACACGTGTGTGTGTGTACGTGTGTACACGTGTGTAAGTGTGTGTGTGTAAGTGTGTGTACACGTGTGGTGTGTGTGTGTGTACACGTGTGTGTGTGTGTGTACACGTGTGTGTGTGTGTGTGTGTGTATACACGTGTGTGTGTGTACACTGGTGTGTGTACACGTGGTGTGTGTGTGTGTACACGTGTGTGTGTGTACACGTGTGTGTGTGTACACGTGTGTGTGTGTGTGTACACGTGTGTGTGTGTGTACACGGTGTGTGTGTGTGTGTACACGTGTGTGTGTGTGTGTACGTGTGTGTACACGGTGTGTGTGTGTACACGTGTGTGTGTGTACACGTGTGTGTGTGTGTGTACACGTGTGTGTTTGTGTGTGTGTACACGTGTGTGTTTGTGTGTGTGTACACGTGTGTGTGTGTGTGTGTACACGTGTGTGTGTGTACACGTGTGTGTGTGTGTACACGTGTGTGTGTGTGTGTGTGTGTACACGTGTGTGTGTGTACACGTGTGTGTGTGTGTGTACACGTGTGTGTGTGTGTGTGTACACGTGGTGTGTGTGTGTGTCACGTGTGTGTGTGTGTACACGTGTGTGTGTGTGTGTGTACACGTGTGTGTGTACCGTGTGTGTGTGTGTACACGTGTGTGTGTGTGTTTACACGTGTGTGTGTGTACACGTGTGTGTGTGTGTACACGTGTGTGTGTGTGTGTGTGGTACAGTGTGTGTGTACACGTGTGTGTGTGTGTACACGTGTGTGTGTACACTGGGTGTGTGTGTACAGCTGTGTGTGTGTGTGTGTACACGTGTGTGGTGTGTGTGTACACGTGTGTGTGTGTGTGTGTACACGTGTGTGTGTGTGTACACGTGTGTGTGTGTGTACACGTGTGTGTGTAGTGTGTGTACACGTGTGTGTGTGTGTGTACACGTGTGTGTGTGTACACGTTGTGTGTGTGTACACGTGTGTGTGGTGTGTACACGTGGTGTGGGTGTGTGTGTACACGTGTGTGTCGTGTGTGTGTATACGTGTGTGTGTGTGTGTGTGTGTACACGTGTGTGTGTGTGTGTACACGTGTGTGTGTGTGTGTGTGTACACGTGTGTGTGTGTGTGTACACGTGTGTGTGTACACGTGTGTGTGTACGTGTGTGTGTGTGTGTGTACACGTGTGTGTGTGTATACACGTGTGTGTGTGTACACGGTGTGTGGTGTGTGTACACGTGTGTGGTGTGTGTGTACACGTGTGTGTGTAGTGTGCGTGTACACGTGTGTGTGTGTGTACACGTGTGTGTGTGTACACGTGTGTGTGTGTGTGTACACGTGGTGTGTGTGTGTACACGTGTGTGTGTGTGTGTGTGTGTACACGTGTGTGTGTGTGTGTACACGTGTGTGTGTGTGTACACTGTGGTGTGTGTACAGTGTGTGTGTGTGTGTACACGTGTGTGTGTGTGTGTGTGTACATGTGTGTGTGTGTACATGTGTGTGTGTGTGTGTGTGTGTGCAGTGTGTGTAGTGTACACGTGGGTGTGTACACGTGTGTGTGTACACGTGTGTGTGTACACGTGTGGTGTGTCGTGGGTACACGTGTGTCGTGGTACACGTGGTGTGTGTGTACACGTGGTGTGTGTGTACACGTGTGTGTAGGTGACACGGTGTGTGTGTACACGTGTGTGTGTACACGTGTGGTGTGTACACGTGTGGTGTGTACACGTGTGTGTGTGTGTACACGTGTGTGTGTACACGTGTGTGTGTGTACACGTGTGTGTGTGTACACGTGTGTGTGTGTGTGTACACGTGTGTGTTGTGTTGTGTGTGTACACGTGTGTGTGTTGTGTGTACACGTGGTGTGTGTGTGTTACAAGTGTGTGTGTGTGTGTGTACACGTGTGTGAGTGTGTGTGTGTACACGTGTGTGTGTGTGTGTACGACGAGTGTGTGTGTGTGTACACGTGTGTGTGTGTGTGTGTACAACGTGTGTGTGTACAGTGTGTGTGCTGTGTGTAAGTGTGTGTGTGTATACACGTGTGTGTGTGTATACACGTGTGTGTGTGTATACACGTGTGTGTGTGTATCACACGTGTGTGTGTGTATACGTGTGTGTGTATACACGTGTGTGTGTGTGTATACACGTGTGTGTGTGTGTGTATACACGTGTGTGTGTGTGGTATACACGTGTGTGTGTATACACGTGTGTGTGTGTATACACGTGTGTGTGTGTATACGTGTGTGTGTGTATACCGTGTGTGTGTGTATACACGTGTGTGTGTGTATACACGTGTGTGTGTGTATACACGTGTGTGTGTGTGTATATCACGTGTGTGTGTGTGTATACACGTGTGGGTGTGTGTGTGTGTATACATGTGTGTGTATACACGTGTGTGTGTGTATACACGTGTGTGTGTGTATACACGTGTGTGTGTATACACGTGTGTGTGTGTATACACGTGTGTGTGTGTATACCGTGTGTGTGTGTGTATACGTGTGTGTGTGTACACGTTACACGTTGTGTGTGTGATACACGTGTGTGTGTGTGTACACGTGTGTGTGTGTGC